>NC_056729.1:1298536770-1298626770 GCF_019279795.1 Protopterus annectens
AGCTACGCTTAGCTAAGCGCACACCCGCTGACTACTGCTTAAAAGTGCTTACTCCCGCTAACACCCGCACTAATTTCTTTTAAAGAAAAGAAAATGGGGAAATAGGAAAGTGGTGAAAAGGGGGCACAAAGAGGGTAGGACAGTAGGAAAACAAGCTCGGGATGTGCAGGAAGGATGTAGGGAAGACCCATAGCTGCCCAATTATTTACCAGCAACAGCTGTGCATATGTTAGAAATTTAGAGTGAGTTTTGAAACCTTCCACCCCTGAGAGAGGAGGGAGGACAACAAAGTATGTTGTACAGCCAATTGTAATTATCAGTTTACATGTCCAGCAGACATGTGTGTGAAATGGGCAGCTATGTATGCGGCGTAATTTTTTTGCGGGTACAGATTGCCCTTTTTTTTTTTTTTTCAGGTGGGAAGTAGGAATATTGAGGGAGGTGGGCTGGGGAGGTTAACAGACAAGACAAACAAGACGCATACAGGGGCGGAGTATAACACATGTGGTGGGTACACACAATTGACGGGAACGGATATTTGGATATCGCAAGCCCATGAGCCCACAGATGGCAACAGTGGAACTGCGATCCTCATCCATGGGCAGTTACCACTGTGCCTGCACAGCCCAGGCCAAGGCTGTGCTGGGGGCTGGATAGGAGGGGCAGGCACACCCGTGAGTTGCACCACTCTCCCCTCAAGCTGGCATAGGGGATCAGTCATGGAACGCCTGATCTCACTATGCACCACAGACCGGACCCTTTGGAGGGTGAGTGGAGGCTCTCCTCTGGCCACGCTTGCAGGGGGTGAGCCCCATCCCCTGTAGCGCTTCCACCTGAAGGTGGCACAGGGCCACCGGTGGAGGAGGTCCCGGGCTGGGCACTGGTGCCAGGTGCAACTGCCAGCTGAGGTGAGAGAGGTGGGTCCGCTGGGACCCGCCTTCCCAGTTGTCCTATGTTTAGCAGTATTTAATGGCATTTTGGGTTAGTAACAAACAACATCATTCCAAATTAGTTGTAACAGCATGCATTAGTATTCCCATTAACCTAACACACATGAATTCCAAACGTTGAACACCAAGCATAACACATGCATATTTAGAACAACAGTGGACATTCCAACAGCATGCAGGGTTGATTGGTGGCAACAGGCCATCAGGTTTGGATATATGAACAGGGCACATGCATCAACGTACATGCAGATATGTATAAACCAACAGGACAAATGTCCATAGGAATTAATTGTGAATACACATACCCAGATTGGTGTGGAATGGCATAATTTGTGAACATAACAGGGTGGTAAAATATTACATTAACAACTTAAAATACCTATACGTATACTGTACATTCCTACTAGATGCATCTCATTTGCTGATTCAAAAAAAAAAACTGCTTTTACTGTATTTGTGTTTCTTCCTACTTTATTTTGCTTTTGCATCATCTTAAAAGTACTCAATTGTATTTATTACTGCTTGGTGTAACTCATTCTAAGCCTTTTAGTTTAAGCACTTGGGCTTCAGACCAGTTGTTTTACATTAGGAAGGTTTGTGGTCTGCACTGTGGTGGCAGGACAGGTAGCTTACATCCTTCTAAGCTGGGAACTGCTGACTGAGGGCTCAGTGTCTGTTATTCTAAAAGTGTATTAATTCTGTTTTAAGCACTTGGGCTTCAGGCCAGTTATTTTACATTAAAAAGGTTTGTGGTCTGCACTCTTGTGGGAGGAGAGGCTGGACTCTGCCCTTCTAGCTGGGAATTTCTGATTAAAGGCTTATAGTGCCTGCATATCTAAACTGCTTCTTACTGAAATTGGTACAGCTTGTTTGCTGTAGCATAGACTAGATCCAGGCCTGCTGAATCTAGCTTTGTTTGTATAACTTGAGCACTAATCCAGGCACTCTTTAAAGTATTCAATTGTATTTTTTACTGCTTGGTAGTAACTTGATTAAAGTGTAGTTATCATTCTAAGTCTTTTGGATTAAGCACTTGGGCTTCAAACCAGTTGTTTTACATTAGGAAGGTTTGTGGCCTGCACTGTGGTGGCAGGACAGGTAGTTTACATCCTTCTAAGTTGGGAACTGCTGATTGAGGGCTCATTGTCTGTTATTCTAAAAGTGTATTCATTCTGGTTTAAGCACTTGGGCTTTAGGCCAGTTGTTTTACATTAAGAAGGTTTGTGGTCTGCACTGTAGTGGCAGAACAGGTAGCTTACATCCTTCTAAGTTGGGAACTGCTGATTGAGGGCTCAGTGTCTGATATTCTAAAAGTGTATTAATCTTGGTTTAAGCACTTGGGCTTCAGGCCAATTATTTTACATTGAAAGGGTTCGTGGTCTGCACTCTTGTGGGAGGAGAGGCTGGACTCTGCCCTTCTGAGCTGGGAATTTCTGGTTAAAGGCTTATAGTGCCTGCATATTTGAACTGCTTCTTACTGAAATTGGTACACCTTGTTTGCTGTAGCATAGACTAGATCCAGGCCTGCTGAATCTAGCTTTGTTTGTATAACTTGAGCACTAATCCAGGCATTCTTTAAAGTATTCAATTGTATTTATTACTGCTTGGTAGTAACTTGATTAAAGTGTAGCTATCATTATACGTCTTTGGGATTAAGCACTTGGGCTTCAGACCAGTTGTTTTACATTAGGAAGGTTTGTGGCCTGCACTGTGGTGGCAGGACAGGTAGCTTACATCCTTCTAAGTTGTGAACTGCTGATTGAGGGCTCAGTGTCTGTTATTCTAAAAGTGTATTAGTTCTGATTTAAGCACTTGGTCTTCAGGCCAGTTATTTTACATTAAGAAGGTTTGTGGTCTGCACTCTTGTGGGAGGAGAGGCTGGACTCTGCCCTTCTGAGCTGGGAATTTCTGGTTAAAGGCTTATAGTGCCTCCATATTTGAACTGTTTCTTACTGAAATTTGTACACCTTGTTTGCTGTAGCATAGACTAGATCCAGGCCTGCTGAATCTAGCTTTATTTGTATGCTTGTTGTTTGTTTGCTTGTTATTTCCCTGAAATGTTAATTCCACCTAAAACACGGCTTTTCAGCGCTTCTGTGGATCCCTAGTGATATCTGCATTACTTACTGTACTTATTTTCTTGTTTCACTTGAAAGAAAGTTACTGTTTGTTGTTTTTGCATTTAAGTTACCTGTAACACATTGCATTTAAGTTACCTGGCACTTGCTCACTAAAGCAATTATATAAGTCAGCACTAAAATATTAAAAGCACTACACCCTCACAAACTCCCCTTGAGTACCTTGTTCCCCATTGACCCTTTTTTTTCAATTATAAAGGAATTCCCAATACTATTCTAGCATGTCCAAAGGTCAGTTGTCAATCTCCTCTCCGGTCCAGCTGGTGAATCTGGGAATCTTGAGGCAATGTTACAACTGCCTCATGTACACGGACAACCCTCTCCTCCTCCCAACAAATTCCAACACATGTGAGAGATGCAACCAAATAGCCATACTGGAGGCTAAGCTCTCTCAACTCAGTACTGGCGAAACCAGTCAGGAGAAGAAGGAAACCACACTCACTACAATTCCAGTCTCACATAGACCTACCACGACAGCAAACCAAACACATAAACACACAAAAATATACTCGGATGCTCTAAATAAAAATCTGCCTAAGCAGCAGAGACCTCCAAAGCAGACACCCAAGCAACCACTACCCCAAAACAAAACACGTGCAACACATAGCTCACAAAGCCAGTGTGCCATACAGTCACAGCCTTTAAGGCTAAAGAACACACCTGATACACTTGTAATAGGTGACTCTATCGTCAGGCACACTGACGTCCCGCTCACCAGGCTGAACAAGGAGAAGGTCACGGTGAGCTGCCTGTTGGGCGCTAGGATCTGCCACATAACACAAGCACTCAGGTCACTCCAAGGCAAGTACAAATATGACTCAGTCATTCTCCATGCTGGTGTGAATGACCTGAGATGTACCTCCCTGCACTACATGAAAAGAGACATAGAGGAGCTCTCTGAGCATGTAGCCCAGGCTGGTATGACCCTGACCTTGAGTAGCATCTTACCCTCACCAAGAATGATGCCACAATATAAAGACAAGATGATCAATTTCAACAATTGGCTTAAGTATTGGTGTCATTCAAAGGGGATCCAATGCCTGTCAGCCTGGGATGACATGCTCGACAAGCCACGATGCTTTGCTAGGGACGGCTTGCACCTGTCTCCCCTGGGCTTTCAGATATTGGCAAAGGCTCTTGCTACCCCCATAGTGCCTTTTTTAGGCACGGCTCAAAAGATAAACCCACCTCCATAGGTATCACAAGGGATAAGAAACTAAGAGTAATGCTACTCAACGCCAGAAGTCTAAACCTCAAGATGCACGCACTCAAAACTCTCCTTAGCATGGAGAACATCGATATCTGTGCAGTGACAGAAACCTGGTTCAAGGCTCCCTAGAGCACCTCAGCACTACCAGGTTATACCTCATACCATGCTTTTCGGCCCCAAAACTTGGATCGAACCACAAAAGGAGGCAAAGTATCAATTTTCGTCAAAGATACCCACACCTCCAGGTTGGTGGCACAGCACGAAGCATCAGAGACTATCCATGTGCAACTAACAGTGGGTAAAACTGCCTTCCAGTTTATAGCCTGCTACAGACCACCCTCCCAAACCCAGGAACCCCACTCAGCCTTCCTGAGAACACTGGAAAATATGAAGGTCTCTCCAAACACCATTATATTGGGCGACTTCAACTACCCAAACATAGACTGGGAGCATTACTCTAGCTCCAACACCCTAGCCCAAAGGTTCCTAGAATTTATAAACTCAAATGCTATGGAACAACTTGTTACCACTCCCACAAGAGGGGAAAACATACTGAACCTGATCATCACCAACATGGGGACTCTATGCTCCAGACCAGAAGTGTATCCCTCACTGGTAAGATCAGACCATAAACTAATCTCATTGGCTATTCACATCCCGACTCCACCCCCTGCCCTGAAAACCACAGTGAAAAACTTCTCTAAAGCAAATTTCACACTCCTCAAAACCGAGGTGGAATCCTTCAAAGCTCCCGGGCCTGTGGAAAATACGGCCCAGACCGCAGAATCCTTTATAAACGCATTCTATGAACACCTTCAGGAATCCATGGATCATGCAATCCCAAATAAAACCAAGACCCAATCCTCCAAACGCAGACATCCTGTCTGGTGGACCCCAGCTGTAAACAAACTGTACAATAGAAGGAGGAAGCTACTACGTGATAGAGGAAAATCCAAAAAAGGGAAGGCATCTCTGATCAGTATTAGCAAAAAACTATGGGCACTCATAAAATTGTCTAAGGCCAGCTTCGAGAGAAAAATTGCACAGGACACTAAGGATAATCACAAGGCTTTATTTAGTTATGTTAGGAACCTGGGTGGGAATTCCCAGATATGCTCAGAATTAGTCCAAAATTACAAAAAAATACACTGAACCCACAGACATTGCCAACATCCTAGCTGACAGGTTCAGCACAAACTTCTAACCCCCACCAAAGGGCAAATATCTATCCCAGCAGAGTGCTGCCCCTGACATCTCAGATGCTCAGGTAAGAGCTGCCCTCTCCAAAGCAAAAAACACAGCATCAATGGGACCAGACGGTGTCCCGGGCTGCATCCTACATGAACTCCAAGAAGAGCTAAACCCAAACATAAAACTACTGTTCAATCTCAGCCTTACTACAGGATATGTACCCAAAGAGTGGCGTACAGCAACAGTGGTCCCTCAACGGATCCTGGAAACTATCGCCCCATAAGCCTGACTAGCTTGGTCTGCAAAGCTATGGAAAGGATCATCATGGACCTCATAAATAAAGATATTGGGGACCTACATCCACTGGATCCTACCCAGTTCGGCTTTGTTAAGGGCAGATCCTGCCTCTTAAACCTGGTTGATTTTTTTGAAACAGTCACCAAGGCCATTGACAAGTGGAAGGTGGTCCACACAGCCTACCTGGAACTTGCAAAAGCCTTCGATACAATACCCCACTCGGGCATTATAGATAAGCTCACCAGCTTAAATACAAACCCCTATATCACTAGATGGGTTGCAAACTGGCTCAAGGACAGAACCCACATGGCTAGAATTGCTTGAGCCATGTCAGACTCCAAACCAGTTACAAGTGGCATCCCACAAGGCTCAGTCCTGGGACCTCTCTTGTTCGGTATATATTTCTTGGAGGTACAGGCCAACACGGAAGGACTGTGGCTGACCAAGTTTGCAGATGACTGCAAACTGGGTGCCATAATCGACTCTCCAGCTGACACAAGCATCCTCCAAAAGGGCCTCATAGAAACAGACAACTGGTGCCAGAGCCATGGCCTCAAGCTAAACGCCAAAAAGTGTATAGTCATCCCCTTTGGCAAAAACAAAGTGCCCACAAATTACCACATAGGTGGTAATCCATTAACTACAGAAGAAGTAATTAGGGACCTGGGGACCTAAGTTGATAGCAATCTCTCATTTGACAACCACGTGGCCAAAGTGGTTAGAAAAACATTTTATATAGCCCACCTAATCATGAAGGGATTCACATCTAGATCATTGGAGGTCATCGTGCCTCTTTACTCATCCCTCATCAGGCCCATAATTGAGTACAATGCCCCTTTTGGGATGTACCTTACCAGACACCTGCAGCAACTGGAAAGACCCCAAAAGTACCTCAACAAGAGGATCAAAGGGCTGAAACAGATGCCATATGCTGCCCGGTTAAAGAAACTCCAGCTCTACTCAGTGGCATACCGCCTGCTCAGAGGCGATCTGTGCCTGATGTATAAAGCCATGTCCAACCCTGAATTAATGGACATGCTGCACCTCAGAAAATCCAAATCCCATCGTGCTACGTGCTCGAGAGACTTGAACCTCAGCACTGAAATAAATAAGACATGCTGGAGGGACAGATTCATAACCCAGAGGCTCCCTTCACTCTGGAATAAAATCCCAGTCCAGGTTAGGCAGAGTCCCTCATTGACTCTCTTCAAGAGGAATCTTGATGAATGGATGGGAGATCGTAGATTTACCCCGGGTATCACTTTTGTGTCACTGGTAGACAGAGGCACAGTATACTAACCTCGAAAAAGGGCATAGCAAAATTAATTTAAAATGGGTGGTGAAAGCCAAACACACTCTGGCTAGGCTTATAAATGCCCTAGGGCAGATAGCCTAGTATGAACCTATGAAACCTATGAAATCTATATATATCCCCAACATGTATTAGTACAGTTCCCTGTATGTAACCTTAGAAATGTTGGTGATGGAGATGTTTCTGCTACATTAATATACATTCCATTTGTATTCATATATGTTCATATCTGGCTGTGTTCAGGTAAAGTATCCTGCTACATTTGAGCAGTTATGTACAGTTCTAGCAACACACTGACATTTATGGGATCACAAGCACAAGCTGCTGATGTACCGGATTAACATGTACATACTATACATGTAACAGTTGAAGGTTATAAATATCCTTCTGTGATACTGGCATTCCCATCAGCCAGTTTATATGGGCCTAGACAACTGTAGATGTTCAGCATTTCATACAACCATACTATCTCCATAATGCAAGGGTACAACAACATATCCAAAATGTGGGACAGACACAGTCCAAGTATTGTACTTTATTAAAAACATTTCACTCTTTGGTTGTGGTTGTCTCATTCATTTCATTATGTAGTGCATGCAGTATACCTTTATTCCAGACTTCTTACACCTTTATTGGTAGCTTGAAACTCTTTCTCACACTCTTTCACTTATTTTATATTTACATTTCAGGATGGTACTTAATTCCAGGCTTTATTAACATTTATTACTGGGTTACAACAATCCTTTCCAGCTGACTCACTTATTTCATATGACAGTATATACAAGGATGTATTCAAGACTTGTCTGTCCTTTATTGATGGATTAGAACACTCATTTTCAGGCTGAAGCAGTTATCTGATATTACAATACAGGTGGAAACTCTATTTGAGACTTGTTTACTCTTTATTAATGGATTACAATACTCTTTTTCAGGCTGCATCACTTATCTGATCTTAGA
This sequence comes from Protopterus annectens, assembly GCF_019279795.1. Taxonomy (NCBI): domain Eukaryota; kingdom Metazoa; phylum Chordata; order Ceratodontiformes; family Protopteridae; genus Protopterus; species Protopterus annectens. The sequence goes on from NC_056729.1 coordinate 1,298,544,826, forward strand.
ATACTAACAGAAGCTTTATTCTAGGCTTATTTGACCTTTATTACTGGGTTACAACACTGAACTCTTTTACAGGCTGTCTCACTTATATTCTATAATAATACCAGCTGAATAATTACTAATCTGGCTGGTGGCACAGCCTTAACAGCCTATCAGCATAGGCTTGCCGATTCGCGGAACAAACACCTGCAGCTGTAATATAAATGAAGGGATATTGGAACATACTTGTCCATACTATAGGCTAGGATAGCATTTCTTACATACTTAATTACATGGATACTTACTCAGTAGTGGGGCATTGGGCATATGATGGGCCTCCTGGATCCATCGGTTGAGTTGGTCCTCCTTTCGACACTTCAGGTCTGCATGGTGGTGACCGACCTGCTCTCCAGCCCTGGGAATGCCTGTGGCACTGGTAAGATCATGTGCCAACTGGTTCCATGCCTCTGCCTTGTATGCTCCACATTGAACCTGGCCCTGCATAAGTCGGCCTTCATGTTGGTGGATCTACTGAAGTAGATCCATATATTTAGACTTCTCAATGCCCCATCTTTGCGGTCTAAAGTGATTACCCTCTCCGACGCCTGCCATCCTGCCTGCAAGTGGGTACCATAATCAGTTATGGCGAGTATTCCCGCTTATGGGGTTTAAATATGCTGTATTTCCCGCACTTTTTTGTGATTGGCCATTTTTGAGAATTCTAAGCTGATTGCAGACCTGCTTAGTAATGGTTAATCTACCATTTCTATGTATATGTATGCTAATAGTGGCTGTGTCTCCTAAGTTGTCATGGCTTAGTCGTTCTGTGGTTTGATTATGACGCACAGGGTTCTGGGTTCGAACCTTGTCACTCTTTTATTTTAATACTGTCTAGGGGGTGTGGCTGCATTTAATCAACCTAGCTCTACGTTGCTCCCCGGTGCCCTGGTTGGCGCAGCGTGCACGTCCACACAAACACATTGCACTGGGTAAAGCATATTTAAATGTTGGGCAACTCTATTGCGCTGGGTAAAGCGCTATTACACTATGGGCAACTCTGTTTAGCTGGATAAAGTGCTATTAAACTATGGGAAACTCTGTTTAGCTGGTTAAAGTGCTATTAAACTATGGGCACCTCTGTTTAGATGGGTATAGTGCTATTAAACTATGGGCACCTGTGTTTAGCTGTGTAAAACGTTGCTGAACGGCAGGCTATTATATATCTGGGTCTTTTCAAAATATATATTTTGTTCACTGATACATTGGCCATGTCACTGCTTTTAATAAAATTTTAATCATATTTGTCTGGTATTATTTCAAATACTGATTTAAAACATAAATAAGAAGGGGAGTGGTGGGATTTGAACCATGAATGCCTTTTTTTTGCGCATATGCTCTACCATTACGCTATTGCTATTTGGATTCATTTGCATGAGTAGTTCGTATATGCTCTTCAATGTCACAATTGCTAACTGTGGTTAAGCAATGGGCACACCCGCGCAAACAAGCGCAAATACGAGCAGCTATATTGTGGATTTAAAAAAAAAACTTTTTTTCAGTTTTTTAACTCTGATGGGGGTTTACAGTGTTAGGGAGTGTGGTGTTGGGTGCAAGTACATTTGAGCGGACTCGCTCTTGTCTGTTGACATTATGCTTTTTAAAACCTTGCAGGGGCGTGGACTTTTAGACTGCTCGGCAGTTGGACACGCCCCCTGCTTGCCTACTCAGTCCATGTAAGAGTTACGGATGAGTCAGCGTGCCCTCATGAATATTCATGGAACACTGACATCATACTGTTCAACTGCAGCCTCCGAGTAAGACATATTAAGTCTTACACGGAGGTTTCATGAATCCGGCCCCTGGTCTCAGCCATATGTGGTTCGAATTTCTAAAAGTTCGATCTACTGAAGTAGATCCATATATATATATATATATATATATATATATATATATATATATATATATATATATATATATATATATGAATCTATTTCAGTAGATCAAACATATTACAAGTTCAAACCACATATGGCCGAAACCATATGTTCAAACTTGTAATAGTTCAAACACTGAAGTAAAAAAAGAAAAAAAACAACAAGAAACAAAATTAAATGTCTGTAGCAGGGAGGCTACACCCCACAGCACCCCACACCCCTTACTTAAATATACCAACTCTGAGATCGCACTACATTGCGGAAAAGGGAAATCTTCCTGTTCTGCACTGTACAGTGATCTCCATTCAGTCCGATTGAACATTTACAAGTTCAAACATATGGTCTCAGCCATATTGAAGTTCAAACTTTTCAATCTACTGAAGGGGACCCATACATATATATATATATATATATATATATATATAAATATTAATATGTATATATATATATATATATATATATATATATATATATATATATATATATATTTGTGGTAGAGTGGTTTGGGGGGTATCTTTCTTCTCACTCTTTGTCAGAATATTGGATGAGTTGATCTGCTTGGATGATTAGACTGCTCAAGCATGGAGTGTTAGACTCCAGGAGGGGGTAGGATGGGTTTTAGAAGTAAATGTTTTATGACAATCTTTCTTATTGTCTTTTTACAAGTGTCCACAAATGTAAAGATTTTGTTCTTAGATCTACTCTCAGAATTTACTATTTGTATGAGCATTAATAAGCAGTTCTTTATAAATAGAGTGTCATTACCTATGAGAAATAAGCATATGTTTCTGATCACTACACAAATGATATTTATTAACTGTATTTCTATAAACGTTAATGGATTAAACAATGGAAGCAATGGAGGTAACTTCAATAAATATCTGAAGGTGTTTAATTCTCAGGTTATCTTTCTACAGGAAACACACTTATTAGCAGAAGATATAAACAGACTTAATACTAAGAGTTATACTATACTATCTAGTTCACAACATAATCAGAAAAAGGGGAGTTCCTATTTTATGGAAGAAATTACCTATGCCCGAAGTTATGGGAACATATCAAGATGATAAAGGTATGTCTTGTACTGCCACTATAAAATACAGTAAGATATTAACTCTTGTTAATGTGTGTTGGATTCCAGGAATAGGAGTCAAGACAATTGATCAACATTTAACTAATTTAATATGCAAAAGGCAGTTTCATTTTGGCAGAGGACTTTAACTGTATATTATCACCAAGTGATACTAATACAAATAGTAAAAGGAAAATTCAGCCATCTGTAAAAAAGTTAATAACATTTACTGAATTATTACATCTTAGAGATATAAAAGAATTTTCAAAGCCAAATTAATTCATCTTTATGCATTATTCTCATAGACATAAAACACAGTCTAGAATAGACAGAGTTTATGTCTCTAATGGGCTAATAGACAAGCTGGGTAAAGTTAAGACTGTAACTTTCCCATTTTCAGATCATAATGCAATCCCTTTTGGAAGCCTTTGGACTCTAATAGCAATGTTAAAATAAAAAGAATAGCAGCGTATATAACAGGTTTACAAGAATTTAAATACTATTTTCTTAAACAAAATTTCTTTTGTTATAGAAATTAACAATAGAGTGGATATGTCAGAAATCTGTATATGGGCAAGTGGTCAAGATGTGCTCTGAGGAGCAGCAGTTCTTTTCAGCTCTGTCAGTTTAATATTTGTATGACAGGATTTTTTTGGACAATAATTATCCTAGAGCTATTATTTTTTCATTATTAGATTCTCCTAACCAGAATCCTGGAGTTGATATCAAAATTCTCAAGAAATTTTGATTTTTTTTTGTGTCAAAAATACATTGGATAAATTCTTTCCTCACAAATCTTCAGGATGAGTTCTGCCAAAACTACCCACAAAGAAATATTCCTCAAAAAGGAACTTCAGTCTCTACTATCTGATATCTAGGACCTGTCAGTAAAAAATTAATAAAATGAACTTAAAATTAGATAACATCAAGGATAAGTTTAGCAAACAAATGGAAATTATATATGAAGATCTTCAACAACAGAAAACATAAATATCAGGAACTGAACTTTTTTTTAATGATATGGACTGCAGGCTGCAAGGAGAAAGCAACACAGAATTTCTGCAAAAAATAAATTTCTTCACTCAAAAGTGGATGACATAGGGGACCAATCATAGGTTCATAGGTTCATAGGTTGGTACTAGTCTATCGGCCCTAGGGCCTATACAAGCCTAGCCATAACAATTCCCTGGCTATTTCTTCCCACACTATTTAATTTCCTGGACCCCTGTCTAGCAGGGTGACTGACATGATCCCCGGGGTGAATTTCCTTTCTCCCATCCAATCATCAAGGTTCCTTTTGAAGAGGGCCAAAGAGGCACTCTGCTTGACATGTATGGGCAGTCTATTCCAAAGTCTGAAGAGTCTCTGGGTCAGGAACCTATCCCTCCAGCATGTTTTGTTTATTGAGATGACAAGGTTTAGATTCCTGGAGCATGTGGCTCTGAGGGATTGGGATTTCTTTAAGTGCAGCATGTCCAAAAGCTCTGGGTTTGACATGGCCTTGAATGTTAAGCAGAGATCGCCTCAGAGTAGACGATATGCGACAAGAGTATAGCTAGAGTTTTTTAAGGTGGTCAGCATACGGCATCTGCTTTAGGCCTGTGATTCTTTTAGTGAGGTATTTCTGTGGCCTTTCCAGTTGTTGCAGATGTCTTGAGAGGTACATACCAAACGGGGCATTGTATTCTATGATGGGTCTAATGATGGATGAGTACAGTGGACAATGACCTCCTTTTTTCTTGATGAAAAGGCCTTAGTGATGAGGTGTGCCACATAGAAGGATTTCCTGACTGTTGTGGCGATGCGGTTATTGAAGGTGAGACCACTGTCCACCTGTGTCCCTAAGTCTCTTATCACACTTTTGGTGTTTAGTGTACTGCCACCTATGTGGTAATTTACGGGTACATGTTTTTCCCAAAGGAGATAACTATAAATTTCTTGGCATTGAGCTTGAGCCCATGGCTCTGGCACCAAACATCTGTTTCTGTAAGGCCCTTTTGTAGAGTATCCACATCATTTGGGGATTCAATAATGGCTCCCAGTTTCCAGTCGTCTGCGAACTTTTTTATTAGCCAGAGTCCATTAGTGTTGGCCTGTACTTCAGAGAAGTAGATGCCAAACAAGAGAGGTCCCAGGACTGAACCCTGAGGTACTCCACTTGTCACTTATCTGAAGCTGGATTTGGAGTCAGCTACTTTTACAGTGTGGGTTCTGTCAGTAAGCCAGTTGGCAACCCATCAAATGACATAGGGATTAATGCCCATGTTAGTAAGTTTGTCTATGATTCCAGAGTGCGGGATGGTGTCAAAGGCCTTGGCGAGGTCCAGATAGGCTGTGTGGACTGCCTTACTCTCGTCCATGGCTCTGGAGACTGATTCAAAGAAGTCAATCAGGTTCAGGAGACAAGATCGGCCCTTCACAAACCCAAACTGGGTGGGGTCCAGTGTTTGAAGGTTGCCAATGTGTTTGTTTATAAGTTCCATGATAATACGTTCCATGGTCTTGCAGATCAGGCTCATCAGACTGATGGAGCAGTAGTTCCTGAGATCCAAGGTGGATCCCCCCTTGTGGAGTGAGATAACTGTAGCTGTGTGCCATTCAGTGGACACAAAGCCTGAGGTGAGGGTATGATTAAACATGACACTTAGGTGAGGTGCAAGTTCATTTTGTAGTTCATGTAGTACACAGCCCGGGATATCATCTGGTCCCATGGATGCTGTATTCTTAGCTTTAGACAGTGCATTTTTTACCTGTGTGGCCATTATTCCTGGAATTTGGCAATCTTCCAGTATTGATATGGGCCATTTAGAGGGTGAGGGGGGGGGGTGAAGTTGGCACTGAATCGATCTCCTTGGGATCAGTATATTTAATGCCATTCTGTTGTAGCTCACAGCAGATCTGAGCATTGCCATTTATATTCTTGACATAGTCATAGAATGTAAAATAAAGAAGTTGCAGAGTTCCACAACATATTTACCTTTTATTAAACAAAAAGAAGTTAATGGGAATAGTAGGATGTTCCATTCTAAAGTATTTAAAAAGTTCTTCTGAGAACATATTCATCATCAACACGTCAAAAAGATAAAATTCAATCCTATCTAATATTCCTTTTAAAATAGTATTATTAATCTGTACATATGTTTCATCATCAGATAGTAAATTCATCATTTGCTCTATATAAAAACTTTTATCCGTGACAATAATACCTCCACCCTTGTCTGCTGGTCTAATCACAATAGATTTCAAGTTGCGTAGTTCATTTAATGCATCCATTTCATCTTTGCTTAAGTTATAAAAATGTTTTGGTCTATCATGCTCCAAAACTTCACATATCTCTTTTTCACAAACAGATATAAATGACTCTACCATAGGATGTGGTTTAGGTATAAAACTGCTAGGTTTTTTATAACAATTAAAGTGCATGTCATCTGTATTTTTAAAAATTGTTTTAAGAGTCAATGTCCTACCAAATAGTTTTAGTTCTTTTATTAATTCAATCATCTCAGTTTTCTGTGCCGGTTTAAATGATAAACCTCTATTTAAAACTGCTAAATGCACACCTGTTAGTTCAAATGAAGAGAGGTTCACTACCAGCCCCTCTGATTCCTGCTGCAGGTGTTTATTCCTGTTTGACCTGTTGCTGTTGTCTTGTTGTATCATGCAGGAGCTTTCCGACCTCTGCTCCTCGAGCTGTTCTTTATTGGGAGATGTGTGTTAAGTACAAACGGCTTGATGGTAGTCCAATTCATCTCCCTCAGTTGCATTGAAAAAGGGGGTAAAGGGCCTTTCTTAGAGTTATTGTTAACTGTGCCCCTTACGTTTTTACGTACTGCGAGGTACCCTGGTGGTGTTCTGTTTGATTGCTGTTCCATCGTACCAGTTTGTATTGGCATTTCTCTTCCGGGTGATACATTTCCTGTATGTGCCTCTTCTCTCTCAGTTAGTTGATGTGTATGTTCATCATCATGTTTTGGTTGGTATTTGCTGGTTCTTATTCATATGGGATGGTTTAAACCAAGCAAACACCACCCCTGTTTGAAAATCATTCATATCACGCTGTGATTTCTTAGTTTTAATGTTCTGCAATCTTTTTTCATATTGCAGAATGTTTTCATGTAAAAAATTCATTTTGTCAGCTATTACATCCGTACTAAATGTGGCATACAGTTCATCTTGTAGTTCATTTAATTCAGTTGCCAGTTCTTTTTCATGTGGTAGAAAAAAATCTATAAGTAAATGCATGTAGTCCTAGCCGAGTTGCAGGTTCAGTTGGTGCCACTTTTTTAGTAGTTGAGGAAATTTATCTCCGTATGTGGGCATAGTTAGTACCCTTAAACCTCTGTGTACTATTTTATATCTCAGTGATGCTTCCATGTGGAACCACTGCCACTGCAGCCTTTTGAACTTGTAAAGTTTGTTCTAAATATTCCTATACTTGTCTCGAAAGGCCATACTTGTTTCTTTATAAGTATCCATGGAGCAATCTTCAGAGAACACAGGTTTTAGCATCAAAGGGTTATTATCCATAACCAATATACAATTGAATCATTCTTTCTGTATACAAGTATTAGAATTATGCCCATGTAAACCATTTGGTCCTGTATCATATCCTTCTGCCATCTCTCAGTCTCTCTCCCAACAACACACCAATGGAAGAAAATGGAGCGAGTACTGAGTTCACTCTGACAACAACACAAAGTACAAAAATGTAAAATAAGGAAGTTGCAGAGTTCCACGACAGATTTACCTTTTATTAAACAAAAAGAAGTTAATGGGAATAGTCTGATGTTCCATTCTAAAGTATTTAAAAAGTTCTTCTGAGAACATATTCATCATCATCATGTCAAAAAGATAAAATTCAATCCTATCTAATATTCCTTTTAAAATAGTATTATTAATCTGTACATATGTTTCATCATCAGATAGTAAATTCATCATTTGCTCTATAAAAAAACTTTTATCCATGACAATAATTCCTCCACCCTTGTCTGCTGGTCTAATCACAATAGATTTCAAGTTGCGTAGTTCATTTAATGCAGCCATTTCATCTTTGCTTAAGTTATAAAAATGTTTTCGTCTATCATGCTCAAAAACTTCATGTATCTCTTTTTCACAAACAGATATAAATGACTCTACCATAGGATGTGGTTTAGGTATAAAACTGCTAGGTTTTTTATAACAATTAAAGTGCATGTCATCTGTATTTTTAAAAATTGTTTTAAGAGTCAATGTCCTACCAAATAGGAATAGGAATAAACACCCGCAGCAGGAATCAGAGGGGCTAGTAGTGAACCTCTCTTCATTTGAACTAACATGTGTGCATTTAGCAGTTTTAAATAGAGGTTTATCATTTATAGCAGCACAGAAAACTGAGATGGTTGAATTAATAAAATAACTAAAACTATTTGGTTTTTGAGCATGATAGACCAAAACATTTTTATAACTTAAGCAAAGATGAAATGGCTGCATTAAATGAACTACACAACTTGAAATCTATTGTGATTAGACCAGCAGACAAGGGTGGAGGTATTATTGTCACGGATAAAAGTTTTTATATAGAGCAAATGATGAATTTACTATCTGATGATAAAACATATGTACAGATTAATAATACTATTTTAAAAGGAATATTAGATAGGATTGAATTTTATCTTTTTGACATGTTGATGACGAATATGTTCTCAGAAGAACTTTTTAAATACTTTAGAATGGAACATCCTACTATTCCCATTAACTTCTTTTTGTTTAATAAAATGTAAATCTGTTGTGGAATTCTGCAACTTCTTTATTTTACATTTTGGTACTTTGTGTTGTTGTCAGAGTGAACTCAGTACTCGCTCCATTTCTTTGCATAGTTATAGAATGCCTTGTGGTTGTCTTTGGAATCTTTGGCTATTTTATTTTCGTAACTTGCTTTGAAGGATTTTATGAGGGATCTCAGCTTCTTACTGAGGCTGGCAAGGGAGTTTTTGCATCCTGGGATTTTCTTCTTTTCTGCAACAGTTTCTTCCTTTTGTTGTAAAGTTTGTTTATGGCAGGGGACTACCAAATTGGCTTCCTTTTTTTGGAGGAGAGAATCTTGGTTCTATTTGGGATGGCACGACTCATGCATGAGTGGATGTGCTCGTACAGTGCCTTAGTGTAGGACTCAGCAGTCGACCTTTCAGTTCCCATCTGCATGGGTATCATGAAGTTTGTAACTTCTGACTTGAGTAGCATGAAGTTGGCTTTGGAGAAGTTTTTTATGGAGGTTTCCTTACTGGGGGTGGGTGTGGAATGTGGATGTTAAGGGTGATTAGCTTATGGTCTGACCTGACCAACGAGGGGGTGACCATCATGCAGAAACAACGTCAGAATTTTTGGATTACCTGATAATATAGAGGCCAACAGCTTGACAAACTTTCTAACTTATTGGCTACATGAAGTCCTGGATCTCTCTGAAGCATTATCTTATGGGATCAAAAGGGCACAAAGATGCTTGGTATCATCTAAAACAAGTAAGAACAATTCTTCTAAATCTGTAATTGTGAGATTTCTATTCTCACATGACAAAAAAAATGATCCTAAAAACTGCATGGGGTAAAGCCCCTATTAAAATAAAGGAAATCTCACAATCACAGGTTTAGAAGAATTGTTCTTACTTGTTTTAGATGATACCATGGATCTTTGTGCCCTTTTGATCCCATAAGATAATGCTTCAGAGAGATCCAGGACTTCATGTAGCCAAGAAGTTAGTTGTTTCTGCAGCTTCCCTACTCATCATCACACTGCGAGAGCATGTAATTTAAACTTAGAACTCTGACCCAATATCGCAAAAGCAGAATAGAATGTTGAAATTCTAGTAAATCTTTGAATGGACTCAGAGCCTTTTAAAAGGAATTAATCTTTATTAACTTTGGAAGAATTAGATTCTGATATGCAGCAAAGGTAATTTATTGCAGAAATATGTGATTTTGTATTTATAGTTTAAAAAAATTGTACAAAACCATTGTTTCTGTAGTTTGCAGAAACACTGATTATGAAATAACTTGCTTTATATGCTTTTTCTTTTTAATGTTCACACTAACACCTGTACACAATGTTCTAGTAAGAAAAGAAAGAGTTCTTAGTGATCTTTTTTATTTATGAATGAAACTGCTGGGCATGTTAGTCAATTGAGAAAACTGGATAGACTGATTATACTTAGCTTGTAACTTCAATCCTCATTGTACTCCACAGCTGTGAACTGAAAATGTTTATCATATGATCTGTTTTGCATTTCTGCATATTTATTCCTTCTTTTGAGTCACACAAGGAAATCTGTATTAGATTAGAATGCGTCACATCATCCCATGTTTTAAGCAAACACCCTTACAAGCTATGCAAATACTGACACTGTGAAATAACTCTTAGAGTTAGCACTGTAGCATCTTTATGCTGTACAAAGCATTTTCCAGTACTAGTGTCAATTATTTATTTCACCCATATAACATCTATTAGCAATCAATTACATCCTATCAGTGTAGATGCAACATTGCAAATCATGCTTTAAGATTACTGTTGTGACTGCACAATAAGGTAATTTCCCTCACATGTACACAATACAAAAAGGGCAAAGATATTGTAATCTACCTATCAGAAGTGTGACAACAAAACATTCTAAATATTTTATAAAATGTCACAGCTTATTTTGCTGTCATTTGTATGCATTTAGCAAATTAGTTAGCTGTATTGTTAATGAAGAAGCATAAAAATGTCATGTCTAAATAATTCTGTTAACCATTCTGATAAAGAAGTTCATCTGAAATCTGTAGTTAAATGCTAGTAAGTGTTGTGGTACATTATACAGTCTTACCAGTTCTAGCAATGTTATGTGATGTTTGGATTCTGTAAAAATACCAGGTTAAATGGAATAATGATGCTTTATTATTTAGTGATGCTTGAACTGTTATGGATCATCCGAGATGCTCTAACCTTTCGATATTTAATGAATAACTCCTATCGTAGTTTGCATGTATTTTTCAGTTCAATTAAATGTATCTCATTATAGGGGTGAATTAAGCTTTCTAATCCATCTCTTTGCAAATCATTCTCTCTTGTGCTTAGATATATTCTGCAAAATGTTGATATTATTAATAAGTTTAAATATCTGAATATCCTTAAACTTTTGTATCAATCCTTCACACCACCATTTCATAAAGTACATATACTTCTTTCTTTACCTATTTTTTCATGTGGCTTTTGAAGCAGCCCTTACATTATTTTCTGTTCTTTTTGTATCTTGTCTATTATTCATTAACATATATTTTAAAAGACAGTTACTAAATTTTGTGTTTTTCTCTCTCTGCAGATGAATAACACCCTCTTGTTCCTATTATTGATTCTATTTCCAGCTCAAATAAACACCTCTCAACTCACATTTCTCATAATGCTAGATCAGTTTTAATGCTATGATACAGTAATTATTAGAGGTTCACAATTATCACATGGCTCAATAATAAAAAGAAATTTTGGAAAAAGGAATTACATGACATACAGTCCAAATTTAAAACTTAGCATTAAGGCTGTCAAAAACAGACAAGAAAAAGAAAAATAAATGACTACACTAAAAACAAGTACTTGGAGATTTTAAATCATGAAACAATGATATGTTTGGAGAAATGTAAACTTATAAACTTTACTATTAATCCCAGATCTTTAAACATTTTGGCAAACAAAGCCAAATGACTCAATACATTTAACAATATAAAAGAGATTTTTTTCTCCAAAAAAGAAGAAAAAAAGTCTCTGACCTACAGAGTATCTTAACAGAATTTAGATAATTTATTTTCCTTAACATCAATCAGAAATGTCAGAAAATAGATTCAAAAGATGAAATCAAAATCTTCATTAACAAATACACTAAAATAAATTATCAGAAGAACAAATTACAACTATAGATAAACATATTTCCTTTATAGATCTTCAAAGGCAAATTAATAAATTAAAGCTTGCAGTATTGACAATATTATCCCAGAAATATATAAGATTCCTCCTAAAATAGCTTGAAACCTACTTCACAAAGTTTGTAATACTTCACAAAGCACATTTACTATACCACTATCATGGAAATATACTTTCATATCACCCATAATAAAAACAGATAAGGATCCCACAAAATGCTCATCTTATAGGCCAATTTCTTTATTGAACATTGATTATATAATGTTTGTGTATATGCAGATAGGTTGAAGGTATTCCTTCCATCATTAGTAGATGAAGATCAAACTGGTTTCATTGTAAACAAAAACACCTATGATAACATAAAAAGAATAATTGCCTTGATAGAATCTGCAAAAAACTTAAATAATAGTCTAACATTAATAAGTTTAGATATAAACTGTACCTTCGACTCGGTTAACTGGGATTATCTATTTATACTTATGGAAGAGTTAAAACTTTCTAAAAATGTTATAAACCTTGTTACACATTTATATAAAGATAGTCAAGCACATATCAACATTGGCACTAGTATTTCATAAAAATTTGCAATAACAAAAGGAACCAAGCAAGGTTGCCCTCTGTCTCCACTGTTATTCACATTAATAATAGAACCATGGGCTAACTTAATAAGAGGGGATGAAGAAATTAAAGGTTTTAAGTCAAATTCCAATGACTCTTTTAAAATACAATTATTCACATATGATATTCTCATAACTGTGGGAGAAAATACATCTTCAACATCAATAGTTTTTAAGAACATGAACATCTTTCAAAGCAAGTCTGGATTATCCTTCAACAACAACAAAATAATAATCCTATTTATCCAAGTAACTATAGTTTAGACAACAAGTATAAAAAACATGTAGCACAAGAAAATCAATTAATATACTTGGGTATAGTAATTACAAATAACTTAAAAGATATTATTCAGTTAATTATAATAAATGTCTACCTACTCTAGAAGATCTTATAAGTAAATGGAATAAATTATCTTTTAGCATGGAAGAAACACTTTCTATTATAAAAATGATTTTACTTCCCAAGATACGTTATAGTATACAATCAATATCTTTAACCCCCCCCCACAAACTATAATTAAAAATTTTAATTCAATGACTTTAAAATTTCTATGGTATCCTAATAAACCGAGAATAGCTTTAACTTATCATATAATGAATTGGGCTAATGGAAGTATTGGTTTTCCCAACATAGAACTATATTCAATCTCCTTGGTAATTAAATCTATTACTCTTCTTTTAGATAATGAATGCACTGCAGAATGGAAAAGTTTCTTAGAAATACTATCTTGTGATACATATAATTTTCTTGATTTAAAAAAAAACAATCAATAGTAAATAACTAATTTCATTTGATATTAAATAACTATTTTTCAATACAAGTTTCTCTAAAGCATAAATCTAACTATATGGCACTTTTTTAAACATTTAGAAATTGTATTTATAAATCTACTTCTTATAAATCGTGTTTTTTTTCCTTCTTTCTCCCATAGCTTTTACACAAGGTCTCATGATTTCATTTGACTATGCAAAAATGTGATTTTTCAAAGAGAAAAAATTAACACATTGGTCCCAATTAATGATAAATGATGAATTGAAATTTTTTGATTATTTAAAACCTTAATTTGATATAGATACAAACTCCTGGTTAGTCTTACAAGAATGTAAACAATTTCTTTTAAACAAATTTGAGTTAATGTCACCAGTAATAGTACAATCAATACCTAAATTCTTACATTATTTAAATTCATCTATTCAACACAAATCTCCTATCAAAAACAATCTATCACAAATATATAAAATAATTTGAATTGATTCAGATATTTACTCCGAGAATTATTGGAATTATTTATCTATAATTAACATTTATCCTCCTAATGACCAAGATAAACAAAACGTATTATAATCAGCTAAAAAAGCACATCAATAAAATGGAGATTATATACATGGAAATTTATGCACATATCATTTTAACTCCAAACATATTGAGCAAATTTAATTAAAATAATCAAATGTTTTGGAGATGTAAGAATATAGTAAAAGCAGATTGGTCACATATGTTCTTTGATTGTATACTCTTAAAGAAATATTGGGAAGACATTGATATATTTTAACAAGGCTTATTTTCAGATAATTTCACCCTATCCAAATCTATATTATTTAACACACCAGTACATAATTGTAATAAAAAATAAATACCCTTTGATTTGGTCTATACTGACTGATGCCAGGAAAATCATAGCAAGAAATTGGAAATTGGATACACTTCCCTCTATTCAAGAATGTAAATCCCTTCTTACTGAAGTTTGCTATTTGGAACTATTGATCATTAAGTCTAGATCTATTAGGAATACTTCGAAATATGGGTCTATATTAAAATCCCAAAATACCTTAACATTGAATGTATGTATATCGACACATAAAGGTTGATATACATAAACAGGGAAACCCGTAATCGGCAAAAATCACAATGCTGAACGTGTTACTTCAAGCAAGAGCACCTCACAGGAACATTCAAACTAACATAAAAAAACTGAAATTAACCCACTTTTGCAGGGAGTAAGCCCCCTGCATCCCTTATGTGGGGGGCTGTGCCCCCCACACCCCCCTAATTAAATATACCAACTCCAAGACTGCACTACAGTGGGGAAAAGGATATATTTCCTTATCCCCATGATCATGCTGCTGGCTAAACAAACACATTCATTGTTGTGATTTTCTCTGCTTATGTGTTTTCATGTTTAGGTACATCGACCTTTATGTGTCGATGTACATACATTCAATGTTAAGGCCTTTTGGGATTTTAATATAGACCCCTAAATATAATATGTGGAATAAGTTATATAAACTGACAGGAAAATAATTTTCAGTCTCTTCATATGTATTAACTTTAATACATTGGTGAATGTCTTTGTAAATAGCTTTTTTGATGTTATCTGATACAGTTTGTTTTGTATGTTCAACAAAAGTTTTGTGAATATTTTATGTTAATTCTTGTCTCTACTTGAAATTAAATAAAATTGTTAAAAAAAAGAAATCTGTATATGGCATGCTCTAAAAGCATGTCTGTTTGGTAGAATCACTAATTGGCTATCAAATAAAAATGCAATGGGACACAGTATTACATGAAATAGAAGAAAACATGATAAGTTGAAGTTAGAAAATCAGAAGAGTAAATATAACATGGCAAATACTTGGAAATTTTAAATCATAATACCAAAATCAATCTTGAGAAGTTTAAGATAATTAACTTTTCTATCAACCCAAAGTCTATGCACAATCTGGCCACCAAAACAAAATTATTCAGTAAATCCAGTCACATAAATAAATCTATTCACATAGAAAGAAAAGAAAATTAACAGAAATAGAAGATATTTTAAAGGAATTCAGAGATTATTACAATGAAATTAATCAAAATAATATACTAATAGATCCAGAGGAAACAATCAAAACATTTATTAGAAAAAATATAAAAAATAGACTATCAAATGACCAAATGAAATTACTTGACAAATCAATTTCTATGCCTGAACTTCAAACTCAAATTTCTAAATTGAAGTCTAATAAAGCAGCAGGTAATGATGGAATTATATCTGAACTTAACAAGCTGTTACCTAAAGAAGCCATACACATACTACATACATTTTCTTCTATAGTTAAGGACTCAACTAAAGTTCCTCCTTCTTGGAAATATACCCTTATCTCTCCAGTTTTAAAAATACCAAGAATCCTATTCAGTGCCCTTCATACAGACACATTTCACTTCTAAATGTAGATTATAAGCTATTCATGGCAATTCATGCTGATAGACTGAAACACATTCTGCTTTCTATGATTGATGATGATCAAACTGGGTTTACTTTAAATAGAAATACCTATGATAACATTAAAAGAATAATTAGAAAAATCAAGTATGCAAATACAAATGAGAACTTAACATTAATGAGTATTGATATAAATAGTACTTTTAACTTGTTGAACTGGAAATATCTTTTGCTAGTTCTAGAAGAATACAAGTTTTCTTTTAACTTTGCACATCTTATTAATCTTCTTTATGCAGATTGTTTTGCATATGTCAAAATAGGTACTTTCACATATGATTCTATACAAGTATTTAAAGGAACTAAACAAGGATGTCCTCTTTCACCTCTGCTTTTTACCCTAGTTATGGAACCTTTTGCTAATTTTATTAGATCAAATACATATATAAAAGGTATTAAAATATCACAGAATGCAAGTTCTAAAATTTAAGTGTTTGCAGATGACATCTTATTGACATTGAATAATAAATAATCTCTATTTTTTAGCAATTGAACTGATTCAAAGAAAATCTGGTTTAATATTTAATTATAAAACAAAGATTTTACAGATAAACATAAATAAGAATAAAATCCCAAATAAGTTCCTTAAATATATTGTTAAAGAAAAGAAAATTTAATTATTTGTAAATAACCATATGGATAATATTAGATGTAGTAAATGATAATTATTCAAATTGGGTAAATAAGATAAAGAATATAAAGGACAAATGGAATAAAATTGTATTCACAATGGCAATAAGACTATCTATCATCAAAATGATTATCTTGCCAAAAATCCTATATATTATTCAATCATTAACATTACCTCATATGAAAAAGTTTATTAAAGATTTTAACACTTTCATTTTTAAATTTCTTTGGTTCCCTGACAAACGAAGAATTGCGTTAGACCATCATATAAGAGACTGGGAAGTAGGGGAAATAGGACTACCAGACATTGAATTATATTCATTATCATCAGTTACGAAAATGTTGTGTCTTTGGATCAACACTTATACAGCTAAATGGAAAGAATTTTTAGGAAACTTTTCTATGCGTTCTAACATTAATAGATATACTAACAATTATCTTATAATAAATAACAGTTTATTTTTGGTTATTAAAGGATTACTTTATAGGGAAAAGTCATCAAACAAGTGATTCTTACTTCATTTTTACTATATTAAATAATTTTAGAAATTTTATGCATAGAAATCTGGCTTATAAAGCATGGATTTTTCTCATGTTTCCTATAGCATCTACTCAAAATAATATCTCTACTTCAAATTTAGAAACAATGGTTGCCTTTAAAGAGAAGAATCTGTTGTACTGGTTTCAGTTAATGAAAGACAAAAAGCTGCCCTCAGTAGATTACATAAGGAATAAATATGATTTGGATAAAGATATGTGGTTAGATATACAATCTTGTAGACTATATATAGAAGGGCAAACTAAGTAAATGCAACCAATGTTAAAGCATCATGTCCCAAAACTGATTGAATGTATCATATTTTTATTGCAACAAAATTCCTTTGGACGCAGTCTCTTGTCCAAATTGTATAAAGTGCTAAAGGGTCAAATTCAAACATGTAACGGTATATATTGGAACTATTTTACCCAAATCAATAATAGACCACCAAGTGATGAAGACAAAAATGATTTCTATTATCATCTAAACATACTACTTCATCTCTTAGATGGCATTTGTTTACATGGAAGTTTTTACATAGGTACTTCTTCACCCCTCATAACATTAAATTGAAGTACAAGAAAAAGAACTTTTTTGGAAATGCAAGAAAGAACTTAAAGCAGCTTGACAACAAATGTTCTTTGATTGTACTGTCTTGATTCCTTTTTGGAATAATATTAGTTCATTTTTAAGGCATTTTATGGAGATAAATTTGTTTTACCTAAATCATTAATCCTTTTTAAGACCCCTATTCCCACTTGTTTTAAAGGAATGAAATCTAACATATTGTGGACTGCATTGACCATCTCCAGAAGGGTAATACACAAAAATGGAAAATGAATTGTCTCCCTCATTTAAAGAATTTATAAGTTTAGCAACCAAAGTAACGCATCTAGAAATTATTACAGTCAGATTGAGAATGAACAGAATTACCTCTTGTCTCAATATATGGGCAAAATTTAAAGAACTGCTTGACAAGCAATAATACAAAAAATTCTGAAATTAAACAGATATGCAACAACAGGAATGACTAGAAGGCTCATGGACACTCTTGTAAATAGTTATTTTCTTTGTTTCTGTATATATATATATATATATATATATATATATATATATATATATATATATGGATCTAGGACAGTTGATGGAAAGACCAACTGTCCGAATCCAACTCTACCGAACACCGTTTACCGAAACTGCTTTCACCGAAAAAGCAGTTTCAGTAATCGGACATAAAAACACACACACACACACACACACACACACACACACACACACACACACACACACACACACACACACACACCAAAACAAAAAAAAACAGACATGCCATGTTTACGCAGGGGGGCTTTGCCCCCCTGCACCCCCACACCTCCCTACTTTTATATTCTCACTCCAAGATCACACTACAGTGGGAAAAAGGAATATTCCCTTATTCCCACTGTAGTCCGATCTCACCCACTATCACTTCCCCCTGATTCCCTGTACTTTTACGAAAGTTTCGCAAAAGCACTTTTTTCATTAGTTTTGTCTTAGTTTTAAATATGTATGTACATTTCTGATTAAAATTTTGTAGTGATTATGTTTTATAAAAATTTAATAAAAACATTTTCAAAAAAAAAAAAAAGAAAAGGAAAGAAATGCTGGCCATCTTTTCCAAGTTTTAGAATCCCCCTTAGTTTCTTTGTAAAAAAAAAAAGCTCAGAGAAAAGACCAGAATAGCACCTTTGGGAAAATGCATTTCTCACAGTAATGGAAGGCTGAGCAGAGGAAGTTGGAAGTTGTTTTATTAAAAACACCAAGAGAGACCTGCCTTCAGTAACTGTTTTGCAGTTGCCTTAAAAATGTGTTTAAGGAAGTGCTTTATGGAATAGCTCTGAATTATCCCTGATTTTGCAGTATAGCCTTGATTTTGCCTCATATGTTTGCCCTGTCTCATAATATTTGTGATTTTTTTCTGGTGTATTCAGGCATTATTTCATGTTTTTTTTTTTTTTTTATTGTCCAGAAAATGCATGTTGATACAACACCTGTTCTATTAACTTTTTAATTGAATCACAGTAATGTTTAAAACAGTTTCTGATTTTCTGCCTTTATTCCCCAATTATTTGATTTATCTAGAATTCTTGAGCAGTAAACTAACACTGTAGAGTGACTTATTAAATGAGCAACATATATATCACCACCCTGTGGGGAGAATGAATGTTGTCCTGCAGAGTATTAATAATAGGTAATGTCCTATGAAAAAATGTCTGCCACTTCAGAGCAGCTCAGACAGTAAGAAAAACAAATGGCCACCATGTTTTATGCTAACTGAAATGTACTTTGCTGTTTAGTTAGTGTAAATGAATAAAAATATCAATACATAAAAAGACGTGTAATATGTGAGACAGCATAAGTGATTGAGAGAGAGACTAAAATAAAAGATAATTCAAGTTCTAAAATTCACTTGTTTGCAGCTGACATCTTATTGACATTGAGTGATATTAGAAAAATCTATATATGCAACTTTTTTAGCAATGAAACTGTTTCAAAGAAAATCTGGTTTAACAGTTAATGATAACATAACAAATATTTTACTGATAAACATAAATAAGAATACCCCCCCCCAAATAAGTTCCTTAAATATATGAAATGAATACAATATAATATTTAAAATGTTATTTTTATGGCAAAATATGTAAGTGCAGAGCACAGTGATAAAATTCATGAAGGTTCCAAAGAAATAAAAATGCTGGTATAAAAAAAACTAGTAGATATATACTGTTAGGGAATGTTTTTTCTTAGTAAATAGGTCTAAAAATTAAACAACTATTCTACTTATTATATTAATAAAGACTTATAGAATACAGCTATAGTTTTAGATAATTGTTGTTAGAGTTATTTTATATATATATATATATATATATATATATATATATATATATATATATATATATATATATATTTATTTATTTATTTATTACATTTGTTTACCGGGAAATTCTGACTGGACACAGGTCCTTTTTAAGGGGAGGCCCGGTGAGAAAAGCTCCCCCAAATAACATGGTAGATGGTAAACAATAACAATCAAGGTATGTATACAGTAGAGGTGATCATGACATGGAGAAATACAGGAGCAAATTAGGTACAATTGAGTAGAAGCTCTAATTAACAGTGAGAAATAAAAAGCAAAGCACAGTGCTACAAATTTTCTAAGCAGTAACTAGATAATAATAATAGACTAAATGATTAATTAAATCCTGGAAGGATTAACAAGCAGTGAGTAATCTTCAGTTCAGTTTTACAGTGATAGAGGGAATATTCTATCTAATTCTAGGAAAGGAGATAAGGGTTGAAGAGCTGGCTTATTAGTCGGGGTTTGGACAAGGACAAAGCCAGTGAGAATTAAGGTGAGATTTAAGTGCAGTCTTGTAAAGACTGCAGGAAGGAAGGGTAGTTATGGTAGTGGTAAGGTTGTTCCAGAGCTTGGATATAGCACAGGAAAATAGTGCTTCACCTGCTGAGTTTTTGGCTTTGGTGGCCTGGAGTAGATTTTTCTTACAGGAGCGTAGTGGTCTGGAAGAGTGGTGGGGTTGGAGAATTATATGGAGTGATGGGATTCAGAGATGGTGGTTTAGTAGTTTATGAGCAAAGATGAGTTGAGTTTGGTGTAGGAGATGAGGGAGTTCAAGCCAGTCAAGGTCTCTAAGGGAGACACAGTGGTGGCTGCGATAAGAGGCACCAGTGGCAAATTTTGTGATTTTATTGTAGCAGGCTTTGAGTTGGTGTAGGTCTGACTGTCTAAGATTTGTAAGTATTGGTGATGTGTACAGTAGGGTGGAGATTAGTTGGGAATTGGCGATAGAGATTTGTACTGGTTTGGAGAGGTATTGGCAGCTTCTATATAAGGCACCCAGTTTTTTGTGAACTTTTTTATTGTTAGTGAAATGTGGGTGTCAAATTTGAGATTATTGTCTATCTGTATGCCAAGTAGTTTTGAGTGGACTGTTGGTGAAATCAAGGTATTATTCTTGGCTTTAATAGTGAAAGGTGGGGTGTTTCGGGTTATATTTAGAGGACTGGAAGATGAGGAGTTTGTTTTTATTTGGATTGAGGAGAAGCTGGGCGTTAGATAGCCAACTTTCCACTGAAGAGAAAGATTACTGGGTGATCTGTTGGAGTTTTGTTAGAGTTGGGGCTGAGCAGATGAGGGTGGAATCATCTGTGTACTGTATGAGAGAGGCATTATTGGTGGCAGTGTGCAGGTTGTTGGTGAAAAGGGAGAAAAGTAGGGGGCCAAGGATGGAGCCCTGGAGAACCCCGAGAGTAACAGGGAGATGAGTGGATAGCTTGTTGTCCCAGATGTCTGATTGCTGGTGACCTTGTAGATAGCTGTGGAACCAGTTTGTGGCTGGTGTGGAAAAAGAGAGGCCAGATAGAGCAGAGAGTAGTAGATTGTGTGACACAATGTCAAAGGCTTTAGATAGATCCAGAAATACAGCAGAGGAGAGGAGGCCATTGTTTTTGTGATGGAGGATAGTGTTGGTGAAGGAGAGGAGAGCAGTTGTGCTGATACCATGCTGAGTATTGGAGAGGAGGTTGTTGTTAAGGAGGAATTTGGAGACCTGTGAGTTGATGCATTTTTCAAGTATCTTGGAGAAGGGGGAAAGGGTGGCAATGAGGCAGTAGTTGGAGACATCAGTGTAGGGGCCACCTTTGTGGAGGGTAATGATGTGTGATATTTTTCATAGCATGGGTACATAGGATTCAGATATGGCGTGGTTGATTAATATGGAACTAGTATAAGCTAGGGCATCAGCTGCTATCTTTAGGTGTTCATGGGACAGGTAGTTGGCTGCTAGTTTTGTGGGTTTTAGTTTTGTCAGGAGTCTTTTTATGTAGGAGGTGGGTATTGTGGAGAGAAAGAAGGTAGAGAAGGGTGGTTTTGGGTTGGGTGGGGGGAATTAGTGTAGGGAGGTGTTTCTTTGTTATGGATAGCATGGATTCTGTGAAGTGTTTATTGAAAGAATCAGCAATGCTACTGGTGGAGAGAAGTGTGGTTGGTAGGGTTGGTGTTTACTTTTCCTGGGCAGAGTACAGAATTAATTGTGGACCAGAATTGCTTGGCGTAGTTTTGGGAGGAGTTTAGGGACATCTGAAAGAAAAGGCTTTGCTTTTACTTGCTTTTTTACCTTGTTACATGGTTCAAGGAAGAGTTGCCTATCTGAGGGGTTTTTAGTTATGCACCAGTGTTCCCATGATTTATCTCTGATTTTCATAAGGCCTCTGGTGTTTTTTTGTAGCCAAGGGGAGGTCTTAGTTCTGATTCAGGTGTTTCTCAAGGAGGCATGGGAGTTAAGGATTTTGAGGAAGTTACTGTTAAAGAAATGGACTGCTTCATCTAGGTTGAGGTACTTTAGAGGTAACCATTTTACATTCTGGAGGGAGGAGATGAAGGAGTTCGGGTTAAAATATGCTTTGTTGCGAATAAGTCTGTGGGTAATGAGTTTGCAATAATTAATGTGATTGTTTAGTAGGAAGAGTGGGGAACGGTCACTGAGGGAGTCAGGTAAACAGCCTGCAAGGTAGGTGTGAGGGGCTTTGCTAACTAAGACCCAGTCAAGAATGGCATATATCTATCTATATATGTATAGTAGAGTGGTTTGGGGGTATCTTTCTTCTCACTCTTTGTCAGATTATTGGATGAGTTGATCTGCTTGGATGGTTAGACTACTCAAGTATGAAGTGTTAGACTCCATGAGGGGTAGGAGGGGTTTTTAGAAGTAATTGTTTTATAACAATCTTACTTATTGTCTTTTTACAAGTGTCCACAAATGTAATGATTTTGTTCTTAGATCTTCTCTCAGAATTTACTATTTGTATGAGCATTAATAAGCAGTTCTTTATAAATAGAGTGTCATTACTTATGAGAAATAAGTATCTGTTTGTGATCACTAGGACAAATGATATTTATTAACTGTATTTCTATAAATGTTAATGGATTAAACAATGGAAGCAAGAGAGGTAAATTAGATATCAGAAGCTGTTTAATTCTCAGGTTATCTTTCTGCAGGAAACACACTTATTAGCAGAAGATATAAACAGGCTTAATACTAAGAGTTATACTATACTATCTAGTTCACAACATAATCAGAAAAAGGGGAGTTCTTATTTTATGGAAGAATTTGTTACCTATGCCTGATATTATGGGAACATATCAAGATGATAAAGGTATGTATTGTACTGCTACTATAAAATACAATAAGAATTAACTCTTGTTAATGTGTACTAGATTCCAGGAATAGGAGTCAAGACAATTGATCAACATTTAGAGCAAGCAATTCAATATGCAAAAAGCAGTTTCATTTTGGGAGGGGACTTTAACTGCATATTATCACCAAGTGATACTAATACAAATAGTAAAAGGAAAATTCAGCCATCTGTAAAAAAGTTAATAACATTTACTGAATTATTTTAGGCATATAAATGAATTTTCAGAGCTAAATTCATTAATCTTTATGCATTATTCTCACAGGCATTAAATACAATCCAGATTACACAGAGTTTATATCTCTAATGGACAAATAGACAAGCTGGGTAAAGTTAAGAATATAACTTTTCCATTTTCAGATCATAATGCAATCACTTTTGAATTGTCTTTGAACTCTAGTAACAATGATAAATTAAGAGGAATAGCAGCATATATAACAGGTTTACAATAATTTAAATACTATTTTCTTAAAGTAATTTATTTCGTTATAGAAATCAACAATACAGTGGATACTTCAGAAATCTGTATATGGGGGAGTGGCCAAGATGTGATCTGAATAGCAGCCGTTCTTTTCAGCTCTGTCAGCTTAATATTTGTATGACAGGAATTTTTGGACAAAAAATATTCTAGAGCTATTACTTTTTCATTATTAGATTGTCCTAACCAGAATCTAGGATTTTATATAAAAATTCTCAAGGAATTTAGATTTTTTTTCCCTGTCAAGAATACACTGGATAAATTCTCTCCTCACAAATCTTCAGAATGAGTTCTGCCAAAACTGTTCACCAAGAAGCATTCCTCAAAAAGGAACTTCAGTCTGTACTATCTAGTATCCAGGACCTGTCAGTAAAAATTGATAAAATGGACTTAAATTTAGATAACTTCAAGGATAAGTTTAGCAAACAAATGGAAATTATACATGAAGATCTTCAACAACAGAAAACACAAATATCAGGAACTGAACTTTCTCTTAATGATATTGACTGCAGGCTGCAAGGAGAAAACAACAATGAATTTCTACAAATGAAATACATTACTTCAGTCAAAAGTGAATGAGTTAGAGAACCAGTCATGCAGAAACAACAACAGAATTTTTGGATTACCTGATAATATAGAGGGCAACAACATGACAAACATTTTAACTTCTTGGCTACATGAAGTCCTGGATCTCTCTGAAGCATTATCTTATGGAATCGAAAGGGCACATAGATCCTTGGTATCATCTAAAACAAGTAAGAACAATTCTTCCAAATCTGTGATTGTGAGATTTCTATCCTCACATGACAAAGAAATGATCCTAAAACTGCATGGACTAAAGCCCCTATTAAAATAAAAGAAAATACAATTTGTTTTGACAATGATTATTTACCATTAGTTATTGCTAAAAGAAAGCTTTTTCTGCCCTTAATAAAATAATTTATAAAATGTCAAATAAAAACCCACCTGTTCTTCCAGGTTAGATTAAATATTTTTTTACATGATGGTTCTAAAATCTTCGAAGACATGGATACATCTCTCTCATTTATTAGAACAAATAAACTTATTGACAAATTAGTAGAAATAGAATGGGCTAGTGCAAGCTTAAAATGAATATCAGAAAATGGTACATTGAAAACCTCTGAAAAAAAAAAGTGGAAGAAATGAACAATCATCTATTTTTTTTTTTTTGCTTAACTTGGCTATTCAATTACTTAAACCAAGTAATAAATGTTTTTTTGACTACTTCTCTGTAACATGAACTCAAGGACTTGGGCACAGGTGAGCAACTAGTCTTATATTGTTGTTTACAGTAAACACTGCTTTATATCAAAAAATGAGAAAAAATGATTTACATAGTGAATGGTGAAATATTGGGTAATATATTGCTCATTCAAGATGACTGAAGCATTCTGGTGTTATGTGTTAGTTGACATCGATCTCTATGTGGGGAAATATTAATGCTTTACTTAAACTTTTTGAGTAGCTGAATGGACTTTATATGTATAGAAAATGTTGTTTAGTACAGTGGTTCATTTTAGTGCATTAGATTTTACATCATTGATTATGCTTTTAATGGGATTGTTGTGATGATTTAGGCAGTATGACAAAGCAGCTTGTTAATATGTGAGTTACTGGGGCTTGAACAACAAAATGGACTTTCCTTGAAATTATATCAACAGCACAAGCCGTATTTAAGCTCAAAGCATTTCATGTACTTACAGGTTTCCCACCTTGACTCCTAGAATCTCTTTTTTCTTCAGTTTTGTGCTCTTGGGTCCTTATATCAAGCCATTGAGTGAATCTAGAGCTTCCCTATGCATCATCACACTGCAACAGCATGTAATTTAAACTTTGAACTCTGACCCAACGTCACAAAAGCAGCGTAAAATGTTAAAATGCTGGTAAATGTTTGAATAGACTCAGAGCCGTTTAAAAGGTATTAATCTTTATTAACTTTGGAATAATTATATTCTGATATACAACAAAAGTAATTTATTGCAGAAATATGTGATTTTGTATTTATAATTTAAAAAATGTACAAAACCATTGTTGCTGTAGTATGTAGAAACACTGATTATGAAACAACTTGCTTTATATGCTTTTTCTTTTTAATGTTCACACTAACATCTGTACACAATGTTCTAGTAAGAAAAGAAAGAGTTCTTAGTGATCTTTATTATTTATGAATGAAACTGTTGGGCATGTTAGTCAATGGAGTCCTCATTGTAACCCACAGCTGTGAACTGAAATGTTTATCATATGATATGTTTTGCATTTCTGCATATTTTTTCCATCTCCCGAGTCTCACAAGGAAATCTATATTAGTTTAGAAAGCCTCACATCATCACATGTTTTAAGCAAACATCCTTACAAGCTATGCAAATGCCGACACTGTGAATTGACTCTTAGAGTTAGCATTGTAGTGCCTTTCTGCTGTACAAAGCATTTTTCTGTGCTAGTTTGTATTATTTATTCCACCAATATAACATATTTTAGCAATCAATTACATCCTATCAGTGTAGATACAACATTGCAAGTCATGCTTTAAGATCGCTGTTGTGACTGCACAATAAGGTAGTTTCTCTCACATGCACACAGTACAAAAAGGGCAAAGATACTGTAATATATTGATCAGAAGTGTGACAAAAAACATTCTAAATATTTTATAAAATGCCACAGCTTATTTTACTGTCATTTGTATGCATTTAGCAAATTAGTTAGCTGCATTGTGAATGAAGACATATAAAAATGTCACACCATATCTAAATAATTCTGTTAACCATTCTGATAAAGAAATTCATCTGAAATCGGTAGCTAAGGGCTAGTAAGTGTTGTGGTACATGATACAGTCTTACCAATTTTACCAGTGTTATGTGATGTTTAGATTCTATAAAATTTCCAGGTTAAACAGAATAATGATGCTTTATTATTTAGTGATGCTTGAATTGTTCTGCCATCTGAGATGCTCTAACCTAACGATATTTAATGAATAACTCCTACCTTAGTTTATATGTATTTTTCAGTTCAATTAAGTTTATCTCATTTTAGGGGTGAATTTAGATTTCTAATCAAACTCTTTGCAAATCATTCTCTCTTGTGCTTAGACATATTCTGCAAAATGTTGATATTATTAATAAGGTTAAATACTTGAGTGTCTTTAAACATTTGTATCAATCCTTCACACCACCATTTCACAAAGTACATATACTTATTTCGTTATCTATTTTTTCATGTGGCTTTTGAAGCAGCCCTTACATTATTTTCTGTCCTTTTTCTATTTTGTCTGTTATACATTAACATACAATTTAAAACACAGTTACTAAATGCTGTGTTTCTCTCTCTGCACACACTCTTGTTCCTACTATTGATTCTTTTTTCAGCTCAAATAAACACCTCTTCCCTCACAGTTCTCATAATGCTAGCTTGGTTTTAATGTTATGATACGGTAATTATTAGAGGTTTACAACTGTTATTGAATTTGTAGTAGCTATTGGAATACTTTATCATAATGCTTATATAACTTAGTCAATCTGTTTGACTTTAGGACTAAATGAATCAATATACAAAATCTTTGTTACAGTTATCAAAATGTTTACCCTGTTAGATAGTTATACTTAAACTGATTAGACTAGAGTATTATAAAAGTGATGAGAATTTCTATTGCATGTATATACAAATATTCAATGATGATATTTATATTGGCAGCAACTGACTAGTTATTGCTGCTAGGTTGGTGGTTAATTTGAGTGGTATATGCTATTCAAATTATGAGTTTTTAACTCCAGAAAGGATGTGGGTAAAGTTAAACTTTTACATTTTTATATCTATAGTTTTTTTCAATCCTTACAGTCGTTCACTATAGAAATATGTTTTAAAATAGTATTATTTGATCATCATTTGATTCTTGATTTCCTATCAAATGTTTGGTATATAGAAGTATTCCTCATGGGTTCATACTGTAAAATATTAATAGTCAGCATATATCTTTACAACATAAATAATTATATATGTTTCTTTTAAAAGGCATTTCAATTAACATTAATGGTCTAAATAATCCTTGTAAGAGGGAAAGCTTATTCAGATATCTCAAATTACATAAATCCCATATAGTTTTTTTTACAAGAAACACACTTAATACCTGATTACATAACTAAACTTAATACTAAATATTATACAGTAATATCAAGTTCAAATTACTATCAAAAGAAAAGAGGAGTAGCCATTTTATGGAGCAGAACTATACCCCTTCTCAAAATATTAGAAATAAATAAGGATGATAAAGGAACATTTTGTTCTGTTACAATAGAGATAAATAAGGAAATATTTATATTCATAAATACCTATTGGCTACCAGGTAATGGAATGAATACAGCTAAACAACATCTGAACCAGATTGCCAACATATCTAAACGTAATATTATAATTTCAGAGGATTTCAATTACATATTAAATGATGACGACACTAACACTACAAGTAAAGGGAGGATTTCAGCCTCAGCTAAATTTTTGGAAGATTTTATTGAAGTATATCTCTTAAAGGATATAAATAACTTTGCTGAACCTAATTCATTGTTTTACCTGTTTTTCTCTCATAGGCATAACACTCATTCCATAATAGATAAACGTTTTATATCTAATGAATTAACTAACAGTTTGATAAAAACAAAGGTTATATCCTCCCCCTTATCAGACCACAATTCAATAACTTTTGAATTAATAGCCAAAACAACTCATGAAGTTCAGATTAAAAGAATTCCTGAATACATCACAAAACTAAAAGACTTTAAAGAGTTCCTATTATTAGAAATTCAAGACTTTATTGCTTTGAATAATGCAAAAGGCATGTCTGATATATATATATATATATATATATATATATATGGGATGCTCTAAAACCATAATTATATGGGAGAATTATCACATGGCTCAATAATAAAAATAAATCTTGGGATAAGGAATTACATGGCATACAGTCCAAATTTAAAACTTAGCATTAAGGATGTCAAAAACAGACAAGAAAAAGAAAATAAAAGAAAATGACTACACTAAAAATAAGTACTTGAGATTTTAAATAAAAAAAAACAATGATAAGTTTGGAGAAATTTAAACTTGAAAACCTTGCTACTAATTGCAGATCTTTAAGCATTTTGCAAACAAAATGAAATGACTCAATACATTTAACCATGTAAAAGAGATTGTCTCTCCAATAAAGAGGAAAAAAAGTATCTGACCTACAGAATATTTTAACAGAATTTAGAAATGTTTTCCTATCATCAATCACAAACTTCAGATAATAGATTCAAAGGATGAAATCAAACCCTTCATTAACAAATGCACTAAACATAGATTATCAAAACAACAAATTACAACTATGGATAAACCTATTTCCTTTATAGATCTTCAAGGCAAGTTCATAAAATTAAATTAAATAAAGCCCCTGATATTGACAGTATTATCCCAAAAATATATAAGATTCTTCCTAAAATAGCTTTAAACATACTTCACAAAGTTTTTAATACTTCACAAAGCACATTTGCTATACCACTATCATGACAATATACTCTCATATCGCCCATAATAAAAACAGATAAGGATCCCACAAAATACTCATCTTATAGGCCAATTTCTTTATTGAACATTGATTATAAAATGTTTATGTCTATATATGCAGATAGGTTGAAGGCATTCCTTCCATTGTTAGTAGATGAAGATCAAACTGGTTTCATTGCAAACAAAAACACCTACGATAACATAAAAAGAATAATTACCTTGATAGAATCTGCACAAAAACTTAAATAATAGTCTAACATTAATAAGTTTAGATATAAACTATGCCTTCAACTCAGTTAACTGGGATTATCTATTTATACTTATGGAAGAATTAAAACTTCCTAAAAATGTTATAAACCTTGTTACACATTTATATAATGATAATCAAGCATATGGCAAAGTTGGCACTTGTATTTCACAAAAGTTTCCAATAACAAAAGGAACCAAGCAAGGCTGCCCTCTAGCTCAACTATTATTCACATTAATAATATAACCATGGGCTAACTTAATAAGAGGGGAGGAAAAAATTAAAGGTTTTAAGTTAAATTCCAATGACTCTTCCAAAATACAATTATTAGCAGATGATATTCTCATAACTGTGAGAGAAAATTAATCTTCAACATCAGTAGTTTTTAAGAATATGAAAATCTTTCAAAGCAAGTCTGGATTATCCTTCAACAACAACAAAATAAAAATCCTACCTATTTATCCAAGTAACTATAGTTTAGACAACAAGCATATAAAATATGTAGCACAAGCAAATCAGTTAATATACTTGGGTATAGTAATTACAAATAATTTAAAACATATTATTCAGTTAAATTATAATAAATGTCTATCCACTCCTGAAGATCTAATAAGTAAATGGAATAAATTACCTTTTAGCATGGAAGAAAAGCATTATATTATAAAAATGATTTTACTTCCCAAGATACTTTATATTATACAATCAATATCTTCACCCCCTCCGAAAACTATAATTAAAACATTTAATTCAATGAATTTCTATGGTATTCTAATAAACAAATAATAGCTTTAACTTATCATATAAGGGACTGGGCTAATGGAGGTATAGGTTTTCCCAACATAGAACTATATTCAATTTCCTCAGTAATTAAATCTATTACTCTTCTTTTAGATAATGAATGCACTGGAGAATGGAAAAGATTTTTAGAAATACTATCTTGTGATACATATAATATTCTTGATTTTCAAAAAAAAATCAATAGTAAATAATTCATTTCATTTGATATTAAAGGATTATTTTTCAATACAAGTTTCTTAAAAACATAAATCTAACTATATGATACTCCTTTTTAAAACATTTAGAAAATGTATTTATAAATCTACTTCTTATAAATCATGTTTTTCCCTCTTTCTCCCATAGCTTTTACACAAGGTCTCATGATTTCATTTGACTATGCAAAAATGTCACTTTTCAAAGAGAAAACATTAACACATTTGATCCCAATTAATGATAAATGATGAATCAAAATCTTTTGATTATTTAAAATCTGAATTTGATATAGATATAAACTCCTGGTTAGTCTTACAAGAATGTCGACAATTTCTTTTAAACAAATTTGAGTTAATGTCACCAGTAATAGTACAATCAATATCTAAATTCTTACATTATTTAAATTCATCTATTCAACACAAATCTCCTATCAAAAACAATCTATCATATATATATAAAATAATTAGAATTGATTCAGATATTTACTCCAAGAATTATTGGAATTATTTTTCTATAATTAGCAATTATCCTCCTAATGACCAAGATAAACAAAACATATTAGAATTGGGTCTATATTATCATATCGCATGCTCAGAAGAGTGAACGACAGATAACTGACCCCATGTAAGTGCAAGCTTACAACGTCAAAACATCAGAACAGCGATTATTTTCCAATGGAAAACAATCGCTGTTCCGAAACAAAAGAAAAAAAAGTAAAACATAACTTAACGTGGGGGGCTTTGCACCCCACACCCCACCCAACATGGGGGACTGTGCCACCCCACACACCCTACTTAAACATACCAACTCTGAGATCGCACTACAGTGCTGAAAAGGCAAAGTAACAAAAACAGCCAAATTCTTTCCCAGGGAAAGAATTTGTTGAAACGCCGATTCACTATTTTGCTTTTTCTCACTTTACTGTTTGACAAAGATGCATTTGACAACCTGCATCTGCAACGACATAATATGGAACCTTAGAATCAGCTAACAAAGCCACAACATCAATAAAATGGAGATTATATACATGGAAATTTATGCACAGATCTTTTTTAACTCCACACATATTGAACAAATTTAATAAAATAATAAAATATGTTGGAGATGTAAGAATATAGTAAAAGCAGATTGGTCACATATGTTCTTTGATTGTATACTCTTAAAGAAATATTGGAAAGACATTAATATACTTTTACAAGGCTTATTTTCAGATAATTTCACCCTATCCAAATCTATGATATTATTTAATACACCAGTATATAATTGTAATAAAAAATAAATACCCTTTGATTTGGTCTATACTGACTGTCGCCAGGAAAATCATACAAGAAATTGGAAATTGGATACTGCTCCCTCTATTCAAGAATTTAAATCCCTTCTTACTGAAGTTTGCTATTTGGAATGAGTGACCATTAAGTCTAGATCTATTAGGAATACGTCTAAATATAAGATGTGGAATAAGTTATATAAACTGATAGGATAATAATGTTTCAGTCTCTTCTTATGTATTAACTTTAATATATTGGTGAATGTCTTTGTAAATAGTTGTTTGATGTTATCTGATATAGTTTGTTTTATATATTCACCAAAAATATTTGTGAATATTTTATTTTAATTATTGTCTCTATTTGAAATAAAAAAAATAAAACAAAAATCTGTATAGGACATGCTCTGAAAGCATGTCAGTTTGGTAGAATCACTAATTGGCTATCAAATAAAAAATGCAATGGGACAAAGTATTACATGAAATACAGGAAAACTTGATAAGATGAAGTTAGAAAATCAGAAGAGTAAAATAATAACATAGAAGAGCTCAATAAGTGATATGGCAAATATATGGAAATTTTAAATCATAAAACAGAAATCAGTCTTGAGAAGTTTAAGATAATTAACGTTTCTATCAACCCAAAGTCTATGCACAATCTGGCCACCAAAACAAAATTACTCAGTCAATCCAGTCACATAAAAGAAATATATTCACATAGAAAGAAAAGAACAGTAACAGAAATACAAAATATTCTAAAGGAATTCAGAGATTATTACAATGAAATTAATCAAAATAATATACTAATAGATCCAGAGGAAACAATCAAAACATTTATTAGAAAAAAATATAAAAACTGGACTATTAAATGACCAAATGAAATTAATTGACAAATCAATTTCTATGCCTAAACTTCAAACCCCAATTTCTAAACTGAAGTCTAATAAAGCAGCAGGTAAAGATGGAATTATATCTGAACTTAAGTTTTTACCTAAAGAAGTCATACACATATTACATAAGTTTTTTTTCTATAGTTAAGGACTTAACTAAAGTTCCTCCTTCTTGGAAGTATACCCTTAGCTCTCCAGTTTTAAAAACACCAAGAATCCTATTCAGTGCTCTTCATACAGACCCATTTCACTTCTAAATGTAGATTATAAGCTATTCATGGCAATTCATGCTGATAGACTGAAACACATTCTACCTTCTATGATTGATGAAGATCAAACTGGGTTTACTTTAAATAGAAACACCTATGATAATATTAAAAGAATAATTAAAATAATCAATTATGCAAATAGTGGGTTCCCTACGTTCGACCGACAGCTTGGAAGATCAACACTCAAAACACCGATGCCAGAAGAACAATGAAGCAGATGACCGACATGTCGTAATCCTGACAGCAAAAACACAGATGGGGTAACTTGTGAGCATGACCCTGTAAGTGTGCGATAGTGAGGGACTTAGGGTTAGGGTGCGGGTAAGGTAAGTGTGCGATAGTGAGGGACTTAGGGTTAGGGTGTGGGTAAGGTTAGTGTACAATAGTGAGGGACTTAGGTTTAGGGTACAGGTAAGGTTAGTGTGCAATAGTGAGGGACTTAGGGTTAGGGTGCGGATAAGGTAAGTGTGCGATAGTGAGGGACTTAGGGTTAGGGTGCGGATAAGGTGAGTGTGCAATAGTTAGGGACTTTAGGGTTAGGTTGCAGGTAAGGTAAGTGTGCGATAATTACGGACCTTAGGGTTAGGGAGCAGGTAAGGTGAGTGTGCGATAGTTACGGACCTTAGGGTTAGGGTTTGGGTTAAGGTTAGTGCATAGATAGTTTTGTGTAAAGTGTAGTGTAGGTTTTTAGGCTGTTGGTGTGCTTGTGTTATGTGTGTGTTGTGTATAACAGTGAACTTTTTGTTTTGTTCAGTGTTGGGATTGTGGGTTTGTCGGGCATATGAACTTTCATGTTTTTGAGGTTTCATTCTTCTGCCATCGGTGTTTTGAGTGTTGATCTTCTGAGCTGTCGGTGTAATGTAGGGAACCCCAAATAACACAAATGAGAACTTAACTTTAATGAGTCTTGATATAAATAGTACTTTTAATTTGGTGAACTGTAAATATCTTTTGCTAGTTCTAGAAGAATACAAGTTTTCTTTTAACTTTGCACAACTTATTAATCTTCTTTATACAGATTGTTTTGCATATGTCAAAATAGGTACTTTCACATATCATTCTATACAAGAATTAAAAAGGAACTAAACAAGGATGCTCTCTTTCCCCTCTGCTTTTTAGCCTAGTTATGAAACCTTTTGCTAATTTTATTAGATCAAATACAGATATAAATGGTATTAAAATAACAGAGAATTCAAGTTCTAAAATTCAAGTGTTTGCAGATGACGTCTTATTGACATTGAGTGATAATAAATAATCTATATATTTTTAACAATGGACATTTAATGATAAAACAAAAATGTTACAAATAAACATAAATAAGAATAAAATCTCAAATAAGTTCTTTAAACATATTGTTAAAGAAATGAAAATTAATTATTTGTGAATAACCATATGGATAATATTTGATATAGTAAATTATAATTATACTAATTGTATAAATAAGATAAAGAATTTAAAGGACAAATGGAATAAAATTGTATTCACAATGGCAATAAGACTCTCTGGGCCAGATTCACAAAGGCTTGCACGGAGTCTTAGAGTAGAGTAAGACTCCATGCAGCCATCATGTCTGACGAGCAATCCAGGAACAGCCTGTAGGGGCATGTAAGAGAGCTCTTAAAATGGCTCTTACACGGACAGGGCTGGGATATGCAAATTACCTCAATTGCAGAAGAAAGGCATGCAAATGAGGTAGATTTGCGATTCAGGAAACCCAAACCTGTCTGAGTAAGAGCAGTGTTATTGCAAAACGGAGCCATGACAGCTCCAAGTAAAGGTTGCATCCAGTGCAGGAAGCATGCCAATGGCCAAATATACGGCCATGTGAAATGTTTCTTGATGCAATATGAAAATAATATTTTTTTTTTCGCCGATTTCCGATGTTTAAGCGTAGCGCAGCACCGCGCAAATGGGGTGCACTCTGAAACCTAGAATACTAAAAATTAAAACCCACAGATGTGGATTTTATTGAAATTGTTAATGTACAATGCAAGGGAATGGCAGGCTGAAGACAACATGGCCACCGAGTAGAGGTTGCTAAGGGGGGAAGCTCAGTCTAAGACATGTGACCAAGCATTAGGAGGCAATCCTATGTAAATAAGCATTAGGATAGTGAATCGCAAGTTTACATAGCAAATGAGCACAGTCAGTGGAGGGTAGGAGTAGGATATGGGGAGTAACAGAGTAGAAGATAGGTGACATCATGAGGGGGGTATGTATGAAAGAAGTGAAGCTCATTGGAGCAGAGTGGCATGTGTCAGCTGTCATTCACACATCATGGAAAGAGGTGTGTCAACAGGTAGGCTAGGGAAAGGCAAGAAATGGAAGGTATATGCCGTGGATAACACCAACGTTTCTTGCTGAGCAGGTATGCACGCGTGTGCACATGTGTAAACCCGAGTAAAACAGAGTGCACGCGTGTAAGGGTGAGTGCGCGCGTGTAAGCCGGAGTAAGCATGTATAAGGCTGTTTAAAGTGTTGTAAGTGCGTTTGTGCTGGTGTGCGTGTTTTAACCCGAATAAGCAAGTTTTAGTCCATGTAAGCATGTGTGCCCACGTGTTAGCTGCTGCGCGCTTGTTTGCGCTTGTGTGAGCGGCGCTCCCCCCTGAGGAAACAGAAAGGAAAAAGGAAGCACAAGAAATAGTAGGAAGCTACCAGAGAGTACTAGCAGAGCTAGCAGGTGAAAACAATTAGAATCAGGCAATTACACAGGCAGTACACTAGCCCAGCCCAGCCTAGCACTTAAAATTCTGCAAACAACAGTCCATTATGTTTCTCACAACAGACACTACAGTAAGCTAAGTGAAGTGAAAACTGAAAAAGCTTTACTGAGACAAAAAAAGGCAACATATGCAACATGCTGAGGGTGGTGATAATGGAAATGCTGCTGGACAACCCACAAGGAGGAGACAGAGAAGAGTGTACAGGCCCATTGTAACCTACCAGGGGCTACATGAGCTGGAGATAGTGGAGCGCTGTAGAGTAGACAGAGACCTCCTGCAGCAAATTGTTGAGCTGTGCAGGCCACGTCTCACACACAGAACCAACAGAGGGGAACCCATCCCAGTGGAAACCAAGGTATGTGTTGGCCTAAGAATATTAGCAACAGGTACCTTCCAGAGACCAACTGGTGCTATGATGGGGATATCATGTGCATCAGCATCCAGGGTACTACACCAGTTCCTGGATGCCATGTCAGCACATATCGGTGATCATGTATATTTCCCCAATTCCCATGAGGTATTGGCCAGTAATATATGTCTCTTCCAGCAAATAGCAGAATACCCTGAGGTAATGGGTGCAAAAGACTGCACGCACATATGCATCAAAGCACCAGCCGGTGAGTGGGGTAGGGTCTACTTTAACCGCAAGGGCTTCCCCTCCATCAACTGCCAGGTTGTGTGTGATGCCCAGGGCATAATACTGAATGTGTGTGCAGGCTGCCCTGGAAGCTACCATGATTCCCATATCTGGCATCTGATGCAGCTGTACCAGACATTTGCCAATGGGGACATCCCACATGGTCACCTAGTGGGGGATGCTGTCTATGCATTGGAGCCGTGGCTGATGACACCTATCAGAAATGCACACACACCTGAACAGGAATGCCATAATGAGGCACACGCACAAACACGTAATGTAATAGAGCATGAGTTTGGGCTGCTCAAGTCACGGTTCTGGTGCCTGAACACATCTGGTGGAGCCTTGCAGTACTCACCAACTACATGTACCCAAATTGTCATGGTATGTGCTATGCTACATAATATGATCCTGCAAAAACAGCTGCAGCAGAACTAGCATAGGCCTGGGCCAAACAGCCCCCCACCATTGCCAAGGCCATCACAGGCAGAGTGTGACTCGGAGGAGGAACAACCTGAGCCTGCCCCAGTAGGCAGAAGGAGGCATGCCCAGTATGCTTTGGCCTTGGCAAAGAGGCAACGCATAGCACATACACTGGCTCAGTAGGAACTCTGGAAATGATACCTCTCTCCGACTCGCACATATAGTAAAAGGGATGCCTAAGTTGACACTACCTGCTTTCAAGCATGTACAGGGAGTGTAGTATGTGCATCCGACATAGGCAGCCCTGCAGCACCACCTAAGGCATGATTGCCATGTGTTAAGCAATATAAAGCAGTGCTAAACAGCATTTACCACCATGTAGTATATGCAAACAAAATCGCACACACCAACTAGCACAACTGTGGTCAATGTTCAGTAATATTGGGCAAAGTCCAGCAATGTTGGTGAATATTGAGCAATGTCAGACAAGCCTGGTCTAAGTAGGCCATAGCTGAACAAAAGCCAACATGCTCATATTTGCTTAACTGGCCCTTAAGCAGTCTGGTCTGCTCAGTATGAAAATATAAAGCAGTGATGGGCCTCAAACCCAGGATATTGTGCACTATAGCCAAAGTACTGAACTACTAAACCATGACAGTATTGCAGTGGTCAGCCTGTATGAAGGAATGTTGAGAAGTCTATGCAAAGTATTTCATGGAAACCCTGCAGGCACAGCATAATCCCTGTCAAGTTATGACACAAAGGTGAGTCCTGCAGTGAGAACAGAACCTGACTTCCAACACACACACATTATAAATGTTAATATTGGTCATGTTCGCACACATCAACAAATGTAGTGGACCTCAGATAGCAACATACTGAAAGGTCACACTGGGCATGCTCACACACTTGAATAAATGAGACAAATGTCAGGCAACAAAACATGGAATGGCAGAACTGGGCATGCTCACACACTTAGGCCATGTCTGAGTACAGCAGTGGGCCACGCATATCTGGCAGTTGCATGTGTTAACCCAGGAACCTGTCACTATACAGCAATCCGCCCTGTGCATAGAGTTATATGACAACGGACACATCTATAATATAGTGGAATCCTGTCATAATCAAATATGTTCTGCAGATACCAAAGTTGTTCATAGAAAATGGTAAAGCAAAGATGATAAAGACCTGCAAACAGTATCAGCAATAAACATTGTGCATCTTGAACATTAGCATCGGTTCAGAGGTCGATACTAGGCTATCTGCCCTAGGGCATGTACAAGCCTAGCCAGAGTGTGTTTGGCATTCGCAGCCCTGTCAGATTACTACACTGTGTGTGAGAATAGTAGGTCACACAAGATAGCCCATGTACATTTAGGCTAGTGTGCCTCTGTCTAGCAGGGACACAGAAGATATCCCAGGGGTAAACATGTGATCACCCATAGAGTCGTCAAGATGTCCCCTGTAGGTGGTCAGTGGCTGGCTCTGCCTATGTGAAACAGGGATTACATTCTGGAGTGAGTGGAGCCTCTGCGATAAGAATATGTCCCTCCACAATGTCCTATTAACATCTGTGCTAAGGTATACGTCCCTGGAGTGTGTAGCTCCAAGGGAGTCAGATATCCTGAGGTGGAGCATGTCCAGTAATTCTGGGTTGGGTATATCTGTAAACAACAGGCACACATCATATCTGAGTAGGTGGTAAGCTACTGAGTAGAGCTGGAGTTACTGCATCTGAACTGTGCAGGGCATCTGTGTGAGTCCCTAGATCTGCTTGGTGAGGAACTTCCGTGGCCAGTACAGTTGCTGCATGTGTCGGGTAAGGTACACCCCGAATGTGGCATTGTAACCAAGCATAGATGTGATGAGTATAGGGGCACAGTGACCTCACTCGATCTAGATGTGAAACCATATGGGATAAGGTGGCCCACATAGAAGGTGTGTCCAACCACTTTGGCAACATGAATCTCAAAGGCAACAGTACGAACAAGTCATTTCCCCAAACCCCTAACAACTCCTACCGTATGTAATGGAGTACTACCTATGTGGTAATGTGTGGGCATGTTGTTATTCTCAAAGGGGATGACTATGCAACTAATGGTATTTAGCTGTAGGCCATGGCTCAGGCACCAGTCATCCATCTCTGTGAGACCCTGTTTGAGTATGCATGTGGCAGTTGGAGAGTTGATCATGGCACCCAGTTTGCAGTCAAGTGCAAACATGTTCAGCCATATTCCCCCTGTGGTAGCCTGTACATCAGACAAATATATACTGAACAAAAGAGGTCCCAGGACCGAGCCTTGTGGGATGCCACGTGTAACTGGTGTATAGTCAGACATGGCACCTGCAATTCTGACCATGTGGGTGCTATCCCTGATCCAGGTATCAATCCATCGTGTGAGAT
The DNA here is from genome assembly GCF_019279795.1 of Protopterus annectens. Lineage (NCBI taxonomy): Eukaryota > Metazoa > Chordata > Ceratodontiformes > Protopteridae > Protopterus > Protopterus annectens. Next base: position 1,298,583,905 of record NC_056729.1, read on the forward strand.
ATGTGCCCATGTCAAAGCTGGTGAGCCTATGCATAATGGCCCAGTAGGTTATTATGTTGAAGGGTTTTGCAAGGTTCAGGTAGGCTGTGTGGACAGCCGTCCCTATGTTGATGGACCTGTTAGCCATTTAAAGAATACAAACAGGTACAAGAGGCAAGATCTGCCCACAACAACACTGAAATGTGTAGGACACAGTGTCTGTATGTTCCCGATGTCTATGTGTAGAAGTCCCATGACAATACGCTCCATAGCTTTGCAGAACAGGCGACATAGGCTTATAGGGCAATATTGTCTGTGGTCCGTTGTGGCACCAGCTCTGTGGAGTGGGACCACTGTCGCTGTATGCCATTCCTTGGGTACATATCCTTTGGTAACTCCGATATTGAACAGTGATGTAATGTGAGGGTTGCGTCTGTCATGATGCTCATGAAAGATGCAGGCTGGGACACTGTCTGGTCACATTGATACTGTGATGTATGCTTTGGGGAGGGCAGCACTCACCTGTTACTGTGTGATGTCAGGGAGGTTAAAGTCTGTTGGGATGGATAGTTGCTCCTTAGGGGGGATGAGTGGGAGACATCTGCACTGAACCTGTTTGCCAGTATGTTGGCAATGCCAGTGGGTTCAGGGTAGGTTTAGTCAGTATGCAGTAACTCACAGCATATCAGTGAGTGTTCACCCAGGTTCCTGACATAACTGAAGAAGGCCGTGTGATAGTCCAATGTGTCTGTTGCAATTGTCTGGTAGAAGCGGCCCTTAGAAAAGTTCATGAGTGATTGTAGCTGTCTGCTAGTACAGATCACAGATGCCTTCCCAGTCTGGGATTGTGCTCTATCATGTAGTAGCTTCCTCCTGATGTTGTACAGCTTATTAATGGCTGGGGTCTACCAGACAGGTCCCCTGCCATTGGAGTAGTGAGTCCTGTTGTTATTTGGGATAACACAATCCATGCAGTCCACTAGGTGTCCATAGAATGTGTATGTAAAGGATGCAGCAGTGTGAGCCATATTTGCCACTGTCTCAGGGTCTCTGAAGGATACCACCTTGCTTCAGTGAAGTGAGACATTGGCTCATGAGAAGTTCACCAAGATTACCCAGGATGGGTGTGTGGAGGGTATATGTATGTCCAGTGAGATACATGTATGTTCTGACCTTACCAATGAGGGTTATATCGCTGGTGTGGAACATAGAGTCCCCATGTTGGTGATGATAAGGTCCAATATGTATTCCCCCTTGTGGCTGTGCTGACTGGTTGTGCCATAGCATATGAGTCTACAAATTGTAGCGACTGTTTGGTGAAGGTGTCGGGCTTGAGTAGTATCCCCAGTCAATATTTGTGTATATGAAGTCACACAATATAATGGTTTCTGTGGAGACCTTCATATTCTCCATAGTTCCCACGAAAGCCGAGTGTGGTTCCTGAGTTTGGGAGTGTGTTCTGTAGCAGGCAACAAACTGAAAGGCAGTATTGCACAATGGTAGTTGTATATGTATGGTCTGTGATGCTTTGTGCAGTGCTACTAACCCGGAGGTGTGTGTATCTGTGATGTATATGGATACTCCCCCTAGTTGTGTTGTCTGTTCGAAGTCTTGTTGTCAGACAGCATGGTATGAAACATAACCTGGTAGTGCTGGTGTGCATAAGCGAGCCTGAACCAGGCATCTGTCAGTGCACATATATTGCTATCCTCCATACTGAGGAGAGTCCTGAGTGGCGCAATATGAGGTTAACACAACTGTTGTTGAGCAGCATTACTTAGTTTCATTTAACCTGTAATGTCTATGGAGGTGAGTTTGTCTTCTGAGCCCTGCTTAAAAAAGGCACTATGGTGGTAGCAAGAGCCTTAACCAGCATTCCAAAGTCCAAGGGTGACAGGATGCAAACTGCCCATAGTGAAGCTACGTGGCATGTTGAACATGTCACCATAGGCTGACAGACACTGTATCCCCTATGAATTAAACAAATTTGTTAGGCAACTGTTAAATGTGATATGTGTGTCCGTATACTATGACATCATAATTGGTGGGTGTAAGATGCTAGACAAGGTCAGGGTCATACTGGCCTGGGCTACATGATCAGAGTGTTCCTCCATGTATCATGTCATGTGGTCCAGGGAGTAACGTCTGAGGTTATACACACCAGCATGGACAATGATGGTGCCAGTCCTGTACTTGCTTTGGAGTGACCTGACTGCCTCTGTTATGTGGCAGATCCTGGCACTCAACAGACAGCCCAAAGTGACTATTCCCTTGTTAGGGCTGGTGAGTGGTATGTCAGTGTGTCTGACAATAAGTGTCACCTATTACAAGTGTATTAGGTGTGTTGTTTAGCCAGAAGGGCCGTGACTGTGTGGCACACTGACATTGTGAACTATGTGATATGTGGGTATTGTAGTGGGGTAGCAGGTGTGTGTGTGTCTGCTTTGGAGGTCTCTGCTGCTTAGGTATTGTACATTTAGAGAATTCGAGTTTGTCTATGTGTGATAATGTGGTTGGAGTGCTGTTGCTAGAGGATATGTGAGACTGATATGTGGTGTGTGTGGTTACCTTCACCACCTGATAGACTGTGCCAGTCATGGGTCAAGAGAGTTCAGCACCCTGTATGTCTATATAGGTGCATCTCACACATATATCTGAGTTTGTTGGGAGGAGGAGAGGGTTGTCTGTGTACATGAGGCAGATGTGACATTGTGTCAATATCACAATATCCACCAGATGGACTGAAGAGTACACACGAAACCGACCCCTGGACATGCCAGGATATTATCATGACATACTCTGTAGTCTGATCACAAGGGATCAGTAGGGTGTTAAGCGTGTAAAAGAGTATAACAGGGATTCATGCTCATGTTCATTGGTGTTTTGTAAAGAGTAGCTGAGAAGGAGTCCAGACTGAATCATGACACCTCCTTCAGCTATGTCATAAATAGCAATGCACACCCATATATGTCCTGAGTCAGGGCCAACTGTACCTGAGTGACAATGCCGACATCATGACAGACAGGCCCATATGTACATACCCATCTCCCACTGACAATAGTCCACATCATCATACCAGGAGACATCACATGTAGAATGGATGAGCAGCTACCCCCACTGCCAAAAGCATGGCAGCAAGTGGAATACATTGATTTGCAATATGTGTCATGCACAAACTACAGAACAAACAGATCATGCACCTGAACAGTCAGCTGAGCCTCACCCCCTACACAGGATGTGGAACCATTGAATGTGTCACAGCTACATATGGCACTCTCCACAAGTGTTGGTGCACAACACACCATGGGAAGTCAAGTCCAGTACGCCTATGAAGTCTGATCTACAAGGTCATGGAGTTCATCATGGTTTCAGTCATAAACAGAGTTATTGGAAGCTGACATACACACAACCCTACCAACCATGGTATCTTCATGTGCGGATCATGGTTCCCAAACATGCTAGACTGTTTGCAAGGCAGCCACCCAGGACATACATCAATGAACACATCTACACATGTGTCACATAGACTTTGAATAGCCCTTTATCAACATCCCAGACATGTAGTATCCATGTAGTATGTGTTGACATATGACGGAATGTCAATGTGCCCACAGATAGATCACACAAGGTAAGGATTCTGAGGTCTTGTTCAAGCTGTTGACACCTGCTGACCCACATGGACCATTCCTGGAATGGCATAAAACAAAGTGTACACACATCATCATGTCCAGTCTGATGATGTCACCATCCTATAAATACAGCAGGAGAAGAAAAAACAGCCAGTAAAACAAATAGCATGTCGTGTTAATGCATCTATTTCTAGTATTGTAACATAGTTAGGTATGGGTTTGAATCCTGCAAAGCATGTATGTGTGCGGTTTCCATCCTACAAATACAGCAGGAGAACAGAAACCAGCCAGTAAAGCAAATAGCCCGCTGTATTAATGCATTTCTCTCTAGTATCATTACATAGTTAGGTTTGAATCTTACAAACAGTGTGTATGTGTGGGGGGTATGTGTGCAGTTTCCTTTGAGAGGTGTTCCCTTTTTGGAGACTGGGAAAACTCACTAAAAGAGGTACATTCCTCTTTGGAAAGTCTGATGATGTCACCATCCTACAACTACAGCAGGAGAAGGGAAACCAGCCAGTAAAGCAAATAGCGCGCCATGTTAATGTGTCTCTGTCTAGTATCAAAACATAGTTAGACAGGTGTTTGAATCCTGCAAATTGTGTGTGTGTGTGCAATTAACTTTGAAAGTGGTGCCCTTTTTGGATACTGTGAAAACACACTAAAAGAGGTACATTCCTCTTTGGAAAGACTGATGATGTCACCATTCTACAAATACAGCAGGAGAAGGAAAACCAACCATTAAAGCGAATAGCGTGCCGTGTTAATGCGTCTTTTTCAAGTATAATATCATAGCTAGATGGGGGTTTGAATTCTGCAAACAGTGTATGTATGCAGTTTCTTTTGAGAGGTGTTCCCTTTTTGGAGACTGAGAAACTCACTAAAAGAGGTACATTCCTCTTTGGAAAGTCTGCTGATGTCACCATACTACAAATGCAGCAGGAGAAGGGAAACCAATAAAGCAAATAGCATGCCATGTTAATGCGTCTCTCTCTAGTATCTTAGCATAGTTAAGGAGGAGTTTGAATCCTACAAACTGTGTTTGTGTGTGGGGGCTGTGTGTATGTGTGCAATTGTCTTTGAAAGGAGTGCCCTTTTTGGAGACTGTGAAAACACACTAAAAGAGGTACATTCCTCTTTGGAAAGACTGATGATGTCACCATCCTACAAATACAGCAGGAGAAGGGAAACCAGCCAGTAAAGCAAATAGCGCGCCGTGTTAATGCATCTCTCTCTCTAGTATCATAGCATAGTTAGGTAAGGATTTGAATCCTGCAAACTGTGTGTGTGTGTGTGTGTGCAATTGTCTTTGAAAGGAGTGCCCTTTTTGGAGACTGTGAAAACACACTAAAAGAGGTACATTCCTCTTTGGAAAGACTGATGATGTCATCATTCTACAAATACAGCAGGAGAAGGGAAACCAGCCATTAAAGTGAATAGCGTGCCGTGTTAGTGCGTCTTTCTCTAGTATAATAACATAGCTAGATGGGGGTTTAAATCCTACAAAAAGTGTATGTATGCAGTTTCTTTTGAGAGGTGTTCCCTTTTTGGAGACTGGTAAACTCACTAAAAGAGGTACATTCCTCTTTGGAAAGTCTGATGATGTCACCATCCTACAAATACAGCAGGAGAAGGGAAACCAACCAATAAAGCAAATAGCACGCCATGTTAATGCATCTCTCTCTAGTATCGTAATATAGTTAAGGAGGGATTTGAATCCTGCAAAATGTGTGTGTGTGTGGGGGGTGTGTATGTGTGCAATTGTCTTTGAAAGGAGTGCCCTTTTTGGAGACTGTGAAAACACACCAAAAGAGGTGCATTCCTCTTTGGAAAGACTGATGATGTCACCATCCTACAAATACAGCAGGAGAAGAGAAACCAGCCAGTAAAGCAAATAGCGCCATGTTAATGCGTCTCTCTCTCTCTAGTATCATAGCATAGTTAGGTAGGGATTTAAATCCTGCAAACTGTGTGTGTGTGTGCAATTGTCTTTGAAAGGAGTGCCCTTTTTGGAGACTGTGAAAACACACTAAAAGAGGTACATTCCTCTTTGGAAAGACTGATGATGTCACCATCCTACAAATACAGCAGGAGAAGAAAAACCAGCCAGTAACGCAAATAGCGCGCCGTGTTAATGCGTCTCTTTCTAGTATCCTAATATAGGTAGGGGTTTGAATCCTGCAAACAGTGTGTATGTATGCAGTTTCTTTTGAGAGGTGTTCCCTTTTTGGAGACTGGGAAAACACACTAAAAGAGGTACATTGTGCAATTGCTTTTTGGAGACTGTGAAAACACAGTAAAAGAGGTACATTCCTCTTTGGAAAGACTGATGATGTCACCATCCTACAAATACAGCAGGAGAAGGACAACCAGCCAGTAAAGCAAATAGCGTGCCATGTTAATGCATCTCTTTCTAGTATCATAACATAGTTGAATCCTGCAAACAGTGAGTGTGTGTGTGGGGGTGGGTGGGGTGTGTATGTGTGCAGTTTCCTTTAAGAGGTGTTCCCTTTTTGGAGACTGGGAAAACTCACTAAAAGAGGTACATTGTGCAATTGCTTTTTGGAGACTGTGAAAACACAGTAAAAGAGGTACATTCCTCTTTGGAAAGACTGATGATGTCACCATCCTTCAAATACAGCAGGAGAAGGGAAACCAGCCAGTAAAGCAAATAGCGCGCTGTGGGGGGGGTGTATGTGTGCAATTGTCTTTGAAAGGAGTGCCCTTTTTGGAGACTGTGAAAACACACTAAAAGAGGTACATTCCTCTTTGGAAAGACTGATGATGTCACCATCCTACAAATACAGCAGGAGAAGAACAACCAGCCAGTAAAGCAAATAGCGCGCTGTGTTAATGTGTTTCTCTTTAGTATCATAACATTGTTAGGTAGGGGTTTGAATCCTGCAAAAAGTGAGTGTGTGTGTGGGGGGGCAGTGTATGTATGCAGTTCCCTTTAAGAGGTGTTCCCTTTTTGGAGACTGGGAAAACTCACTAAAAGAGGTACTTTCCTCTTTGGAAAGTCTGATGATGTCACCATCCTACAAATACAGCAGGAGAAAAAAAAGCAACCAATAAAGCAAATAGCGCGCCATGTTAATGCGTCTCTTTGTAGTATCATAACATATTTAGGTAGGAGTTTGAATCCTCCAAACTGAGTGCGTCTGTGGTGGTGGGGGTGTGTGTATGTGTGCAATTGTCTTTGAAAGGAATGCCCTTTTTGGAGACTGTGAAAACACACTAAAGGAGGTACATTGGGCAATTGTCTTTGAAAGGAGTGCCCTTTTTGGAGACTGTGAAAACACACTAAAAGAGGTACATTCCTCTTTGGAAAGACTGATGGTGTCACCATCCTACAAATACAGCAGGAGAAGAGAAACCCGCAGTAAAGCAAATAGCATGCCATGTTAATGCATCTTTCTCTAGTATCATGACATAATTAGATAGGGGTTTGAATCCTGCAAACAGTGAGATTATGTATAACTGTCTTTGAAAGTAGTGCCCTTTTTGGAGATTGTGAAAACACACTAAAAGAGGTACATTCCTCTTTGGAAAGACTGATGATGTCACCATCCTACAAATGCAGCAGGAGAAAGGAAACCAGCCAGTAAAGCCAATAGTGTGCCGTGTTAATGCTTCTCTCTCTAGTATCATAACATAGGTAGGTAGGGATTTGAATCCGGCAATCAATGAGTGTGTGTGTGTAATTGTCTTTAAAAGGAGTGGCCTTTTTGGAGACTGTGAAAACACACTAAAATACATACATTCCTCTTTTGAAAGACTGATGATGTCACCATCCTACAAATACAGCCGGAAAAGAAAAGCCATCCAGGAAAGCAGATAGCACGCTGTGTTAATGCATCGCTCTCTAGTATCATAAAATAGCTAGGTAGGAGTTTGAATGCTGACTGTGTGTGTGTCACTATTGGTCAATGCGGTGTGGATTTTGCTTTTACTATGATATGACATAGTATGATTACAACAGTAAGTGCATTGCACACAGCAGGTATCTGCATGGCAAATATATATGTGTACATGTCCCCTCAATCAGTACATAGGTGTGAAGCCTGCATACTACATGAATACATTTGTTTCCATTGACAGGTTGTGCCACTGCTTCTCATATCGTAGGTCACATATGTATGTATGTGACAAGGCCGTCCACTGTCATGTTTTGTGGCCAAGGTCATCTGTGGCACACACACCCATGACAGTTACTTAAGTGTAGTGTGAGTGAGGGTATATGCCTGGGGTATATGTCAGACATGGTCATACACAACAAAGACTGCCAAGAATGGACAGTCTTTATAGGTGTACGACTGCCTTGTGGATATGCATTCAGGCCTCTAATGTCTTATGTGATACACCTTGGGACTCCACAATACCTATGGATATGTGGATACCAAGGGACACATGACATAACATGAGGCTGTATGTACACATTGGTACCCAACATACATGTTGAGGTCTACTACCTGTGTGGTACTGACGGGATAGTATGTATAGTACATGAGGATGACTATATCATAGTCGGCTTACTGCTATACAGCATGTATCAGACAACAGGTATCTGTCTGTATGATACCCTTGTGTAGGATATGCGTCCCATCCAGGGAATGCATTGTAGGCCAATCCATGCATTTTCAGATTTGGATGGACACATCCCTAGTGTGTCTGCATGTACCTAAGGGGTACAAACAGGGGTACAAACAGGTGTGGTCACAGGAATGGGTGGCGGTCATTACCACTGGTTAGTGTTATAGTGTAGCACCAGAAGGATCCTGTTGTTACTGGGTTCCCTACTACTGTGTGTCATTTGTCAGGACATCATCCAATGATTGCTTATAGTCATGTTGTTGAGATTGTGTATACTACCAGACCACAAATCATTGACAGATATTAATGGTATCACCCACAGCATAGTGTCAACCCATGTCATACACACGTCTACCCATGTTAGTACATAACTGTAGTAGAATGCATACTGGCCATTGAAAGATACTATGAGATTTAACAATGTGTACGACAGGGTATGCCACATGACCCATGTGTCCACTATGCACATACATCCAGACAGTGTGCACCCACCATGTTCACAGATGTACACTTGCTAATCTGTACTGTACACATCACACACGTACTGTCCACTCACTAACACATGCTGGCAACACATTACACTTCAGCCAAGTGCCACATGGGTGGACAATACATACTCAGACCTAACAGTGGTGTAAACAATGCTACATTGACAATTAGAGTTTAGATGCATAATGTCTGCTCAGATATACCTACAAGGATGTTGTTACACTTCCTTGTTGACAACTTGTTATTATTGCTACACTGCTATAGTGTCACCCTGTGCATCAGCACCATGTTAGCCTGTCCCTCTGTCAATAATGCAGATGACAGGAGGCGACACAGGTATCATCATATGCACAGAGCATTTTGTTGTTTGCCAGAGCCTGACATTGACCCATCCGATCGACATGTCTGTGTGTGTTTGTCTGTGTGTGTGTGTGTGTGTGTGTGTGTGTGTGTGTGTGTGTGTGTGTGTGTGTGTGTGTGTGTGTGTGTGTGTGTGTGTGTGTGTGTGTGTGTGTGTGTGTGTGTGTGTGTGTGTGTGTGTGTGTGAGGGACAACAGTACAGCATGGGCCAATGTTGATGTAATGTGTGTGTATGTGTAAGCCCTAGTTGTTTGGTTAATGTGTGTGTGTCTGCATGCACACAGCTCCACCATGTGGCTCCCATATACGGTAGTTTGTGGGACAACCGCAGACTGTACCTGCTAGTCTGTAGAGATCCCTGTCTCCGGCCACTGACACAGTACCTGTGCCTGGCAGGGGTGCTACAGACAGTATCGGGAACCAACCCTGACTGGGTGCTGTCATCAGAGGCAGAGGTATGATGACTGGAGCCATGTCCCTGCTGGGACTGGCCAGAGCCACGTGCACGTGGTCTACTGGGACGGTCAATGGACAGGCCAGCCCCAGCATTGCTGGGGCTGGTACTGCCACTACAGAAGCGGCTGTGAACTGTGGGCCGTCTGTGACCACTGCCAGCTGTTGCTGTTGCTAGCATGCATCCGCGTTGATGTCGCAACCATCCCGCATGGTCCTGGCTCATGGAAGACATGTTGTGGATGGCATCTAATGTCTCCCCCAACGTCTATCAACGACCTCGGTGTAAGTCCGGATGGCATCGGCAAGGTCACGGATGCTGTCATTGATAGCAGTGTAATGTGCCCTCTGCACCCTAAGTCCCTGCCTGGTGTACCGTTCCATACGTGCCTGAGCCTGCATTACAGCCCGGAACATACTGGTCATCGTAAGACCTGTGAGGGCACGACTGCCAGGGGCAATATGACCAGTGGTGCTCCCCGAGAACCCCTGGACCTCCACCTATGTGGTCCCATTCCAGTTCTACGGCTATGGCTGCTGTGAGGGGATGCAAGTGCCATGGGTACCACACTCTTCTGGTCAATGCCAACTGTATGCTGTCCCTCGCCTATGGCCATTGGTGGCGAGGGATGTATTGACAGTATGAGTGTGTGCCTAGATGGGGTTGAACACTGTGTACTGTTGATTGGCAGACCAACGACAGACCCTGTCAAATCTTCCTGTGCCAAAATACATGTGTCATCATCATCACTATTCGTAGCAGTGGCTTCAGGTTGCCTGCTGCTTTCGCCAACCCCTAACTCAGCACCTGTGAGAGGAAGACAGGAAACACACTTTACGGTCTGCACATGCACACATGCACACATGCACACATGCACACATGAACACATGCACACATGCACACATGCACACATGAACACATGCACCCATGCACACATGGACACATGCACACATGAACACATGCACACATGCACACATGAACACATGCACACATGCACACATGCATACATGAACACTAATAGACACCTCACTACAGCACATACACACACATACCAGCAATCCAACACATACTCTATAGTGGGTGAAGGTGGGTGTCAGTATCACAAGGTAGACAGTCACCACACGTGTCAGCATGCAGAATATGTGTTGCACAAGACCATGCCGTACAAGTGTAGACACCCCTATTAAATGGCAGTATACATGGCTTTGATGCAACTGTGTTGTTGTTCAGTGATTGACTACACCCTGGAACACAATGTGTACATGGACACAACATTGCTGTGCAGGTATTATCAGCTCTGCAATGCCCTGTGCACCATCACTCACAAGTATACATGCCATGGCTGCATGTGTTATCTGTGTGACACATAGATATCCATGTCTGAGTGCAGTGTCTGTGTCCATAGCAGATAATAGTGGGCACGGGTGTAGCACATGCATGCTATGTACACACACGGGATGTGCGGTGCATGTTGACGTGAAGGAATCCCAGTGCTTGACATGGCCAGTGTACAGTGGTTATGGTGAGTGTGGGACATATTGCAGATATGTGGGTGCCAGACATGGCATGGCATGCTACACGACAGCAACATTAAACACCACACATACCCAATGTGTGTCAGGTGACCTATACACCCACTAGCATTCCAGGACATATATGTGACACTTTGTGTGGATGGTGACTGCTGTGCATATTGTGTATACTGGCATATGTAAGCACACAGACAGCATGCTATGCATATTGTGTATAGGTGCATATGTTTGCACACACACAACACTGAGGTGCAAAGCAATGACTGCTATGAGTAGTACTGTGGTCACTGTAACTGGATGGGGTGTACTACCCTGTGCCATCATCAACATGCATCTTGTGGTCATTCACAGCTACTAATGTGTGCAAGACCACTGCCTAGCATGCTGTACCTGAACTGCAGTGCCGTGGCTATGTTCACAATTACACAGCCACCATGTACATGGGTGTGTGAGGTGCTCAATAGGGAGCATTGCCTAACATGACTGTGTTATGTGTTGCAGAGTGTTGCACAGCCCATGATAGGCCTCTACCCCTGAGGTACATCATGTGTGTGTGCATGACATGTGGGATACTAAAGTGTGACCTTACAGCGGGTGTGTGGTAATGCCAAATGTAGCATGTTTTCGTGTACTGCGTATGATAAACGTGTTCTGTTGTGTACAGCTGTAGCAACTATGCATATCCAATGTGCAGTACAGTGTTGCCACAGTTGTGTCTGCTGCACTGTGCATTGCATGTGATTGAGGCAGCTACTGACTTTACTGAGATGATTGATGTCTCACAGCAAACATGCACAGCATGCATTATGCGTAGGTGTGTTACGTGTACATGGCCTACACCTCACCTATGACATGCACATTTCATTACCAATATTAAAGTATTAACACACTCACCAGCATGCATTGTCTGCCCTGCTGTCACACCAGAAGGACCTAGAAGAATATGGCACGGTTTGTCAGTGGCCACAACTGTGGCATTGCTACTGTGAGTGTGCTAAATGACAGTAGAACAACAGTCAACAGTCACAGGTGTACGGATACTATTCCAAATATCAGTATTGCACACGTTAGGCAGCACAACTGCTAAACACACAGTACACATCTCACATATGCATATTCTAACAATACAGGTAACGGTAGTCTACAGCTAGGGCATATTAACTGCATGCTCCATGTCATCCTGCTGGGTGACTCCGGCCTCCATGATGACACATGTGTGACGCTGTTGCTGCTGTAGGCCAGGAGCCACCACGCTTAGGAGCAGCTCCTCCACTCTGGTGAGGGGGGGATGTATGGCCACCCCACCACCTGTGGCAAGCTGTTGCCTATGGATATCAGACGCACGCCGCCGGACATGTCTAATTAAATCACTGCAGTGATGGTGTACCTGCTCATATGTCTGGTTATGCATGTCTATGTCATTTACCTGGCAAACAAGGTCTTGCCACAGTGCAGTATGGTCATGCTGGTGCTGGCTGGCCCTGGAAAAAAGCAGGTTATAGTGCTGCACCAGGCTGTTCAGAATTTCCTGCTCCTCCGCAGCTGAATACGATGGATTACGTTGATGAGCCATAACCCTGGAAGAAAATTAAACTATATGTGTGAGCATGTCATGTGGCACACTTAACATTATGAAGTACAGATATCACTTAACTGCCATATATAGCATCTATCTGTCTATCAGTGGATACACACATTCAATACCACATATCAGTGCTCAGCCCACAACTGGCTGACAGTGCCTGCAACACTCCATATAACACACCAGTATACACCAGTAGTTGGCACACTGTTTGGGATACAATGCACAACCTCACCCGGGGGTATATATCAAGCTAATGCATGAAGAAAAATGTCATCCAATGCAATGAATGTCATGTACATTTACAGTATTACTGGTAAACCACCCTAGTCTTTGATGCCATACCCCTACCTAACATATGTGCATGGTTGTTAATATAGCTGGCATACTGCTGTAACAGAGTACACATGTTGCTAGGTACACACACATACCCTGTAGCACACATGTCATTGTGGGCATGGTACAGGCATCATTAAACACACACCAGACATACATGCAACACACAGATGTATGTCGACACAGATGAGCATTACCTGTGTACCTTATAGTACTGTGTGCCCCTACTTACAGATACCTATGCCTGTGGTATGTAATCTGTGCAGACTAGAGGAAACACACAAGACAGTGTTACCAGGGACTGTGAACATACACCATACTGTGCTGTTTAGGCCTACAGCTTCAGGTAGTCCAACAGTTCATATGTGAGCTGGAGTCACCAGCAGTACCACTTACTGAGCATACATGTAGTGCTTCAGCCTACATTGGGACACCACAGTTGTACACAAGGAACTACGTCACAACATATGCCATCTTACTATGTCTGCATCCCAATAACTGACACATCTTTCTCCGGCCTCACACCTAGGACACAAACTACCATGACAGACACAACCTCACACTAAGCTATCACTCCTTTACAAACCTTGCACACAGTCACTGTCACACTCATTCCACCTCACATAGCAGGTATTGCACTGAGTACATGTGTTTGTGCATTGCGTCATAGGTAGGTAATACACTATTGGCCCTAGGGCCTAGAGCAGCCTAGCCATATGCTACCCTGGCCTTTGACACACATATAATGTGATTTCACTTGCTCCTGTCAACCCGATAAACAGAGGTGACTCCCAGGGCATATTACTTATCTCCAAAACAATCATCAGAGGTATGTATGACATCTGCTGATGAGGAGCCTTGTTTGTTCATGCTGGGTGGCTTAGTCCAGAGTATGGCATATTTGTGGATAGGAACCTGTACCTCCAGCATGTGCTGTTTAGTGAGGTGACAAGGATTAGGGCCCTAGGTCATGTAGCCCGGAGGGATTGTGAGGTGTTGTCATGGTGGTTTGCCGACTGCTATGGGTGTGACATACCTCTGTATGTCCGGCAGTGGTAACCTCTGGGTGGGCGGTATGCAACGCACTCTAGCTGTGGTTTGTGAGTCAGTCTGCATTGGGCATGTGTTTGAGGGCAGTATTACTCTTTGTTAGGTATGTCTGTGGCCTTTCCACTTGCTGTAGTTGTCATCTGAGGTACATACCACATGGGGCATTGTGATGAGTAGATGGGAACACCGACCTATATTTCCCTAGATGACACACCTTTTGTGATGACACGTACCATGTAGACAGATTACATTACTACTGTTGTCACTGTGATTATCAAAGGGGAGCCTACTGTCCACCTGTGTCCCGTGTACCCTTCTGACACCATCAGTGTTAGGCAGGCTACCACCTATGTGGCAGTTACTGCGTAAGGTGTTTTGGAATGTGGTATGGCACTGTGGCATCAACACTGGTGTTCAGTCCATGCCTTGGACAACAGGCACCTGTTGCAGTACATATGACCCCGTGTCTCCCTCGCTCTCTCTTATATATATATATATATATATATATATATATATATATATATATATATATATACACACATACATACATATATACATATATATCCATAACTATCCGTATCTATCCATATCTATCCATATCTATCCATATCTATACATATCCATACATATCCATACATATCTATATATATATCTATATATATATATCTATATATATCTACATATATCCATATATATCCATATATATCTATATATATATATATCTATATATATCCATATATATCAATATATATCTATATTTATCCACATATATCCATATATATCTAAATATATCCATATATATATCTATATATCTATACACACACATATATATGTATATATACATGCATATATACACATACATGTAAACATCCATTGCTGTACATATAGCTGCACATATAGGCACATGTACTGCCCACCTTTCATGGTGGGGATGTCAATTATACAACAGTTGTGAGACATATGGTTATGTAATACTATTGCACAATGTTGTGCAGAATGCATTCTGCTGTCCTCAGGCTGTATAGCTGTTGCAGGCCTCACTGGTTGTAGCTCAGTCCCACAGCGTTTAACACCACATGACATATACTGGCACTGCTTGCTTTCTGCAATGCCACACACTACAACCTACATACATATGTGCACATAGCAGCCTTCAACAACATACTTATGTCCAACCTTCACTAACAGTTGCAGTATGTCCCTTGCCCTATGCAAATGTGCATGTACATATAGATACGGACTGCTGCCACATATGGATGATTCACAGTATGTAGAGTACCCTTCAGACACATCTTTTGGATGTCACCAAATGCATATCTGTTACATACCTTACCTTTGTATTCCTCACCTCTGTCTGTTGTAGGTGTTGTTTTTTTATTGTTTATTTATTTATTTATTTATTTATTTTTTGGTTTTGTTTCCTCTGTGTGTTGCTGTTTGTTTTCAGCATCTGTCTCCTTCTGCCTGTTTGTGTCTGTCTCTCTTGCTCATGCTCTCTCTCTCCCAGTTGTTGCAATGATATTATAGCATGCGTGGCAGCAGATACAGGCTGCTTTTCTAGGTATCTGCACATGTGCATGTGATGGCCTCTGCACCAATTGCTGCCCACCATTTAGTAATTGCATGCAGCCTGCTGTGTGGTAATTGCAGTTCTCACTGTGATTTCAGGACACTGCTATAAAATGATAGGTTAGGTAGGCATAGCTCTTTCAGTTTTGAAAGGTGATGACCATGCTTGTTTGCTGTGGACACTGTTGTCTCAGTAAGAAGGTTGGTATATGTCTCATATCTGAAGCTGGGTTGTAGCCAGTGAAATGCATGTTGTACTGAAACCTGACTGTTGCTTCTTCCAGTACACTCTTCTCAGTGTGTAGGTTTACTCACACATCCTAATGCTAACACTGGATACATGGGAGCATGTACTTTCTTTTCGAATTAGAGAATTAACTGGCATACAACAGTAGTTATTGCAATGTATTCCTATGGCTTTCCTATTTTCCCTTTACATTCACTCATTGCAATGCATGTTATATTTCTTTCAGTACCAAGCATTGTATATTTGCTGTGGTGTAGTGGTACTTCATGCAGACTGGTGAGTCCAAGGTCCCGGTTTCGAGACTTACAAGGTGTTTTATTTTGCTGCTGAGCAGTACAAGGGCCTTGTCATACAGAGTGACTAAGGCACTTTTAAGCAGTTGTAAGTGGGTTTGCGTGAGTTTGCACGGCGCTTAGCAATGCTTAGCTAAGTGCACACAAGCTCACATTTGTGCACCCCCGCTAACTACTGCTTAAAAGTGCTTACTCCCGCTAACCCCCACAATAATTTCTTTTAAAGAAAAGACCAAAACCAAAAGTTCTGTGCTATGACAAAGTCCCACCAAACAGCAAACAGCAAAATCCAAAAAAGAAAGAAGAATGGCAGGACACTGCTGGATTAACTCCTTCTTTTATTAAAACAACCAAAACATCCAAGGATAAGCTTTGGTGTGATACCCTTCATCAGATAAAGAGAACAAACATTACCACTGTTTTAAATTAAAAGCCAACCAATCAGCAATCAGTAAATTACCCGCCTTTTTAGTAGGGCGGGTTTCAAAGAACCATGTCATTTAACCCTGGGCTCCTATGAGCCCTCAGCTCCAAGATCCATTCAGATTCAAGGGATTCTGTCATCAACCTTATGTCTCCTCCCTATTATTTAACCTTCGTTAACCACAGCCCTGAAGCTGAAAGTATGTGTTGAGTGCTGTTCAATGTGCCTATAAAGAGCATTATGCTCATTTTATTTCTAATATTGGAAAGATGCTGTAAAATTCTGATCTTAAACATATTATTGGTCTTCCCAACATAATATGCGCATTGTTCACATGTAGCCAAATAAACTATGTTGCTTGTCCTGCAGGTAGCCCTTGCCTTAAGATGGTATAACCTTCCAGTAACAGGATGTTTAAAAGTTGCATTCTTATTGATAGATGGACAGGCTTTACATAAGCCACAGGAACACTACCTGGGCTCTCCTTAAATAAATTGGATGTAGTAAAGCCTTTTCATTACAAAGGATGTCCTTCAAATTCTTATTTCTCTTGTATCCAAAGCTGGGTCTGGTTCCTAATAGATCCTTTAACTTATTGTCACTTCTTAAGATGTTCCAGTTTTTAAAAATTATATTTTTTATATCTTTGGTATTGCTACTATAGGTGACAAACAACTTAGGTTCCCTTTTTTGTGGAGCTTTGGCCTTGGATTCACGAGCTCTTGTCTGATCCATGGTTTGTATTTACTATCCCTTTTCTGCCTACTATCATTAATGACTTCAGTAATCATCGCCTCTTTGTATCCTCTGTCCAAAAAACATTGCTTCAAGGACTCTATCTCTTTCTCATACCCTGTATCATTCATTGATATCCTAGATATTCTGCCTGCCTGGCCCTGAACTATGTTGGGGAACATATGACGGGATGCATGCTATCAAAGCATAGCAAACTGTTTTTCCAGCAATCCTTTCTAAATAACTTCGATGAAAAACCATTGCTAGTTTGTGTAATACTGACATCCAAAAAATCTATGCTGGTATCAGAGAAATTCAACTTAAATCTAAGGAAGGATGTAGTGGAATGTAGATAGCTGACAAAATCTATTAACATGTCTGCCTCACCCCTCCAAAAGAAAAAAACATCGTCTACAAAACGTGTATACATATACACATGTTGTTTCCATAATGGATGTTCTAAAATCCATCACTAGGATATCAAGGAGGGAATATAGGAATTAATATACCATCACCTACAGGAGGCCCAGGAGGGTCTCTAACAAGAAGAGCAGACAAGGAGCAGCTGATAGAGTCTGAGGATCCAACAGCAGGTTCGATTTCCACGCTCAACCCTAGTCGTACGGATGGGACTGAATCTTTCACTTATGCTGCAGTAGCATCTACAGAGGGGCTAGCCATGGGAGCGCCTAAGACTTGAGGGACAGCAACGTTTTTGGACCAGCTACCTGCTCCTGTCAAGAAGCGAGGAGCATGGAGACGCTCCTCGGCGAGGGCAGATATCCAGGCAAGAGGAGGAGGACTTCGAATGACTTTTAATCACAATAGTGGTATTGTTTTAATCTTTCATCACATTCTTTAACACAAGATGAGTTGTATGTGTTAAACAAAGGTCTTACCTTTGTGCCCGGCAGGGCAAGTGGTTTTAGTGATGTAATGTTAGATATTATGTTGTTTTGTAGAACATTAGCTTTAAAATGTATTTTTGGTAATAATAATGAGCTAGGGACTACTTTAAAACTACCTAGTAGTTATGTGCCACCCTTCTCTCCAGCTTTAAATTTGTTCATCAATAGCTGTGAGAATGATTTACAAGAATATTTTCAAAGGGGAGGACTACAAAAATACCATAACTTAACGCGACCTCAGCAACAAGCCTTACATTATTTGGGCTCTAACAACAATTTAGTTATAAAAATGGCTGATAAAGGGGGTGCCATAGTGGTGATGGACACCACCTTTTACCAACAGAAAATTCAGGGGTTGTTATTAGATAAGAAAGTCTATGTTCCACTCAACCCCATAGGTGTCAAGATGCTAGTGGATGAAGTACACAACAGCTTGAAGAGGTTAAATTTTGATATGCTAATAAGTGATGAGATGCTACAATTTCTTTGGATAGAAAAAGCAGTTATACCTATTTTTAAAGCTCTGCCAAAAATTCATAAATCAGTAGAAGACCCCCCGTTCAGACCCATTGTCTCGGGCAGAGGCTGGGTCACGGAGCATATCTCCATCTGGGTAGAATATACACTTCGACCACTTCTAGATAAAGCATCCTCTGTGTTGAAAGACACTGGTGATTTCCTTAGAAGGGTAGGCAGGTTCAATCATAATAAGCCACAGGAAAACTTTTAATGGTGACGTTGGATGTCCATAATCTTTTTACTGTGATCAGTAATGACTTTGGTATCCAAGCCATAGGTGGGGTTCTGAGTGACTTGGGTGAGGAGGACAACAATATATCCTTAGTTAAGATGATGTTGGCCTTGGTCTTAGAGAATAATGTCTTTATAGGGAACAAGCAAATATATAGACAAGCACAGGGGGTAGCTATGGGCACCTGTGCTAATATGCCAACCTGGTCCTTTGGTTTTGGGAGAAAGATGTAATTTTAGAACATCCATTATGGAAACAACATGTGTATATGTATACACGTTTTGTAGACAATGTTTTTTCTTTTGGAGGTGAGGCAGACATGTTAATAGATTTTGTCAGCTATCTACATTCCACTACATCCTTCCTTAGATTTAAGTTGAATTTCTCTGATACCAGCATAGATTTTTGGATGTCAGTATTACACAAACTAGCAATGGTGTTTCATCGAAGTTATTTAGAAAGGATTGCTGGAAAAACATTTTGCTATGCTTTGATAGCATGCATCCGTCATATGTTCCCCAACATAGTTCAGGGCCAGGCAGGCAGAATATCTAGGATATCAATGAATGATACAGAGTATGAGAAAGAGATAGAGTCCTTGAAGCAAAGTTTTTGGACAGAGGATACAAAGGGGATGACTAGTGAAGTCATTAATGATAGTAGGCAGAAAAGGGATAGTAAATACAAACCATGGATCAGACAAGAGCTCGTTGAATCCAAGGCCAAAGCTCCACAAAAGGGAACCTAAGTTGTTTGTCACCTATAGTAGCAATACCAAAGATATAAAAATATAATTTTAAAACTGGAACATCTTAAGAAGTGACAATAAGTTAAAGGATCTATTAGGAACCAGACCCAGCTTTGGATACAAGAGAAATAAGAATTTGAAGGACATCCTTTGTAATGAAAAGGCTTTTACTACATCCAATTTATTTAAGGAGAGCCCAGGTAGTGTTCCTGTGGCTTATGTAAAGCCTGTCCGTCTATCAATAAGAATGCAACTTTTAAACATCCTGTTACTGGAAGGTTATACCATCTTAAGGCAAGGGCTACCTGCAGGACAAGCAACATAGTTTATTTGGCTACATGTGAACAATGTGCAGCATATTATGTTGGGAAGACCAATAATATGTTTAAGATCAGAATTTTACAGCATCTTTCCAATATTAGAAATAAAATGAGCATAATGCTCTTTATAGGCACATTGAACAGCACTCAACACATACTTTCAGCTTCAGGGCTGTGGTTAACGTAAGGTTAAATAATAGGGGAGGAGACATAAGGTTGATGACAGAATCCCTTGAATCTGAATGGATCTTGGAGCTGAGGGCTCATAGGAGCCCAGGGTTAAATGACATGGTTCCTTTGAAACCCCTACTAAAAGGCGGGTAATTTACTGATTGCTGATTGGTTGGCTTTTAATTTAAAACAGTGGTAATGTTTGTTCTCTTTATCTGATGAAGGGTATCACACCCGAAAGCGCTTATCCTTGGATGTTTTGGTTGTTTTAATAAAAGAAGGAGTTAATCCAGCAGTGTCCTGCCATTCTTCTTTCTTTTTTAAAGAAAAGAAAATGGGGAGATAGGAAAGTGATGAAAAAGGGGGCACAAAGAGGGAAAGACAGTAGGGAAACCAGCTCGGGATGTGCAGGATGGGTGTAGGGAAGGTCCATAGCTGCCCATTTCTTTACCAGCAACAGCTGTGCATATGTTTGAAATTTGGTGTGAAATTTGAAACCTTCCACCCCTGAGAGATGGTGAGGACAACAACATATGTTGTACTACCAATTAGAACTATCAGTTTACATGTCCAGCGGACATGTATGTGAATTGGGCAGCTATGTATGGGGCGTAATTTTTTTGTGGGAACAGATTGCCCTTTTTTTTTTTTCAGGTGAGAGTGGAATGTGAGGTAGAGGAAGTAGGTATATTTGGGGAGGTAGTTTGGGGAGGTAAACAGACAAGACAAACAAGACGCATACAGGGGCAAAGTTTGACACATGGGGTGGGTGAACACAATTGACGGGGAAGGATGTTTGGAAATCGCAAGCCCATGAGCCCACAGATGGTAACAGTGGAACTGAGATCCCCACCCATGAGCAGTCACCACTGCACCTTTACAGCCCCGAGGGTGGCTGTGCTGAGGGCTGTGTAGGATGGGCAGGCTCACCCGAGAGATGCACCACTCTCGCCTCGAGCTGGCGTAGGGGATCAGTAACTGAATGCTGGATCTCCCTACACACCACAGCCCGGACCCTAGCAAGGGTGACACGTGGCCCTCCTCTGCCCATGCTTGCACAGGGAGGATGAGCCCCATCCCCTGCAGTGCTTCCACCCAAAGGTGGCACAGGACCAACGGAGGAGGGGAGCCCGGGCTGGGCACCAGAGCCGCTGGTGCCAGGTGCACTCGCCAACTGAGGAGGGACAGATGGGTCCGCTGGGACCGGCCTTCCCATACGTTCTGTGATTAGGTGTGTTTAATTACAACATAAACAACAGCATTCCAGATTAGTTGTAACAGCATGCAGTAATATTCCCATTAACCCAACACACCAAGGTTCCAACAGTTGAACAGCAAGCATAACACATGCATATATTGAACGACAGTGGATATTCCAACAGCATGCAGGGATGTTTGGTAGCAACAGGCCACCATGAACGTGGTGTTTGAACAGGGCACATGCATCAACATCAATGCAAATATTTATAAAACAATAGGACATATGTCCCAACAAATATTTAAGGTTACACATACCCATTGAGGTGTGAAATTGCATGGTTTATTCACATACAGTAGGGTGTAGAAAAAACCTCGGTTAACATTAGTCTACACTACATTCCCAGTGACTGCAAGTGTATATCCCCTACCTGTATTATTACACTTGCCACCATACATTAGGTTGTGTCATGGGTTTGGCTAGTTCAATATTTGCCTGACCTATATCTGACATACTAACTGTCCAGGATGCAGATGTTACTACTACATATTTCTTGTTTGCATTTATATTTATTTATCTACATATCTGGGATGTTTTCACATGACATTTTCACTTCGATTTGTACAGAACCCTGCATTTCTTGACACACACTCACATTTCTGGTGAATAATTACATGCTACATGTGTGCCAGGTTTACTTATTCATGCCAGCCAGTAACTGAATATTGTGGACTGTATATATGTTTCACAGCTACTAGCACTTCCATCATCCATTTTATATGGGACTGCATAACTCTGGGTTACCAGCACATTTTCAAACAGAACTGTTTGTATAATGCAAAGGTACAACAACATTTCAGACTCTGTGACACAGACACACTCTGGGTTTTAGACATTTATTAATGACATTGCACACTTTTCCACAGGCTCACTCTTTTATTTGTTTTAACAGTGTTTATGGCAGACATGTTCAAGACATATTATACTTTTATTAATAGGTTAGAACAATCTTTTTCCAGGCTCACTCACTTATGTTATATGACAGTGCCTGCAGAGATATTATTCCAGACATATGTTACCTTTCTTAATGGGTTACTACACTCTTTTTCTGCCTCTCTGACGTTTTTATCTGACAGTACATGCAGAGGACATATTCAGGCAATTCTATGGCTGTTTTATTGGACTACAACACTTTCTTTCATGCTCTCTCCCATATTTTATATAACAATACATGTAGAATAATCACTAACCTGCCTGGTGGCACAGCCTTAGCAGCCGATCAGCAAAGGCTTGCTGATTCATAGCACAGTCACCTGCAGCTGTAAAGTAAATGAAGGGATATTGAGACATACCTATCCGTTTTACATACTCCATTATAAATTCTTACATACTGCATTCCATGGCTACATACTCAGTTGTGGGGTATTCTGCATCCCATGGGCCTCCTGTATCCACTGGTTCAGGCGGTCCTGCTTTCATTTCTTCAGGTCTGCATGGTGGTGACAGACCTGCTCACCAGTCCGAGGAATGCCTGTGGCACTGGTGAGGTCACGAGCTAACCGGTTCCAAGCCTCTGCCTTGTACTCCGTCCCTTGGAACTGTCCCTGCAGGAGTCTTGACTCGTGATGGTGGACAAGGAGCCAAACCATGTATTTGGACTCCTCGATGCCCAACATTGCACTCAGAAGCATGAACCCTCTCCTGCACCTGCCATTCTGACTGCAAATGTGAGCTACAATCAGTTATGGCGAGTATTCCCGCCTATGGGGCTTAAATATGCCACATTTCCCGCACTTTTTTGTGATTGGCCATTTTGTAAAATTCTCGGCTGACTGCAGATCTGCTTAGTAATGGTTAAACTACCATTCGTAAGCATATGAATGTTAATAGTGGCTGCTTCTCCTATGTTGTCATGGCTTAGTGCTTCTGTATTTTGATTATGATGCACAGGGTCCTGGGTTCGAACCTTGTCATTCTTTTATTTTAATACTGTCAAGACAGGCTAGGGGGTGTGGCTGCATTTAAGCAACTTAGCTCTATGTTGCTCCACAGTGCCCTATGGTGCCCTGGTTGGCACGGCGCGCACATCCGTGCAAACACATCACACTGGGTAAAGTGCTTTTAACCTTTGGGCAACTCTATTGCGCTGGGTAAAGTGCTATTAAACTATGGGCAACTCTGTTTAGCTGGGTAAAGTGCTATTAAACTATGGGCAACTCTGTTTAGCTGGGTAAAGCACGATTAAACTATGGGCAACTCTGTTTAGCTGGGTAAAGCGCTATTACACTATGGGCACCTCTGTTTAGCTGGGTAAAGTGCTATTAAAGTATGGGCACCTGTGTTTAGCTGTGTAAAGCATTGCTTAACAGCAGGCTATTATATAACTGGGTCCTTTAAAAATATTTAGTTTGTTCACTGATACATTGGCCATGTCACTGCTTTTAATAAAATTTTAATCATATATGTCTGGTATTATTTCAAATACTGATTTAAAAAATAAATAAGAAGAGGAGTGGTGGGACTTGAATCGTGAATGCTTTCTCTTTATGCATATGCTCTACCATTACGCTACTGCAATTTGGTGAGAGTTGCATAAACATTCTTTCTTATGCTCTTCCATGTCAGAATTGCTAACTCTAGCTAAGCAATGGGCACACCCGCGCACACACGCGCAAATACAGGCAGCTATAGTGTGGATTTAAAAAAATATATATAATTATTTACTTTATATAAGTGTGATGGGGGTTT
This sequence comes from Protopterus annectens, assembly GCF_019279795.1. Lineage (NCBI taxonomy): Eukaryota > Metazoa > Chordata > Ceratodontiformes > Protopteridae > Protopterus > Protopterus annectens. Next base: position 1,298,608,021 of record NC_056729.1, read on the forward strand.
ACAGTGTCAGGGAGTGTGGTGTTGGGTGCAAGTACATTTGAGCGAACTCGCTCTTGTGTGTTGACATTATGCTTTTTAAAACCTTGCAGGGGCGTGCACATTTAGACTGCTCGGCTGTTGGACATGCCCCCTGCTTTCCTACTCTCCTACTCAGTCCATGTAAGAGTTACGGTTGAGTCAGTGTGCCCTCATGAATATACATGGCACGCTGACATCAAACCATTCAACTGGAGCCTCCGAGTAAGACTTATTAAGTCTTACACGGAGGATTAGTGAATCCAGATGTCTATTTTCAAAATGATTTTCTTGCCAAAAGTCCTATATATTATTCAATCATTAACATTACCTCATATGAAAAACTGCATTAAAGATTTTAACACTTTAATTTTGAAATTTCTTTGGCTCCCTGACAAACCAAGAAATGTGTTAGACCATCATCTAAGAGACTGGGAAGTAGGGACATAGAACTACCAGACATAGAATTATATCCATTGTCATCAGTTATGAAAACATTGAGTCTTTAGATCAACAACACTTATACAGATAAATGGAAAGAATTTTTAGGAAACTTTTTCATGCATTCAAACTTTAATTATTATACTAACAATTATCTTATAATAAATAACAGTTTATTTTGGTTATTAAAGAATTACATTATAGGGAAAAGTCACCAAACAACTGATTCTTCCTTCAATTTTACTATATTGAATACTTTTAGAAATTTTATATATGGAAATCTCGCTTATGAAGCATGGATTTCCCTCATGTTTCCTATAGCATCTACTCAAAGAAATATCCCTTCTTCAAATTTAGAAACAATAGTTGCCTTTTGAAGAGAAGAATCTGTTGTACTGGTTTCAGTTAATGAAAGACAAAAAGCCGCACTCAGTAGATTACATTAGGAATAAATTTGATTTGGATAAAGATATGTGATTAGATATACAATGTTGTAGACTATATATAGAAGGGGAAACTAAGTCAATGCATCCAATGTTAAGGGATCATGTCCCATAATCGATTGAATGTATCATATTTTTATTGCAACAAAATTTCTTCAGACATGGTCTTTTGTCCAAATTGTATAAAGTGCTAAAGAGGTAAATTAAAACATGTAATGATACATATTGGAACTATTTTACCCAAATCGATAATAGACCACCAAGTGATGAAGACAAACAATTAATTCTATTATCATCTAAACATACTACTTCATCTCTTAGATGGCATTTGTTTACATGGAAGTTTTTATATAGGTACTTCTTCACCCCTCATAAAATTGAATTGATGTACAAAAAAAGTAACTTTGTTGGAGATGCAAGAAAGAGCTTAAAGCAGATTGGCATCAAATGTTCTTTGATTGTACTGTCTTGATTTATTTTTGGAATTATATTAATTCATTTTTAAAGGCATTTTATGGAGATAAATTTGTTTTATATGAATCATTAATTCTTTTGAAGACCCCTATTCCCCCTTGTTTTAAAAGAACGAAATATAACATATTGTGGACTGCACTGACCGTCTCTAGAAAAGTGATACACAAAAATGGAAAAATGAATTTTCTCCTTCATTTAAAAAATGTATAAGTTTAGCAGCCAAAGTAACTCATCTAGAAATTATTACAATCAGATTGAGAATGAACAGAATCACCTCTTGCCTCAATGTATGGACAAAATTTAAAGAACTGCTTGACAAGCAATAATAAATAAAAAAACATTCTGAAACTAAACAGACATGCAAAAACAGGAATGATTAGAAGGCTCATGGACACTCTTGTAAATAGTTATTTTCTTTGTTTCTGTATATATAAGATTAGTTTTTTTCTTACTTTTAAATATGTATGTACATTTATGATTACAAATTTTGTAGTGATTACGGTTTATGAAAATTTAATAAAAAACATTTTCAAAAAAAAGAAAAGAAATGGTGGCCGTCTTTCCCAAGTATTAGAATCCCCCTTAGTTTATCCGCAACAAAAGCTCAGAGAAAAGACCAGAATAGTATCTCTGGGAAAAGGTAGTGTTCACAGTAATTGAAGGCTGAGCAGAGGAAGTTGGAAGTTGTTTTATTAAAACCAGCACGCGAGACCTACCTTCAGTCACTGTTTTGCAATTACTTTAAAATGTGTTTAAGGAAGTACTTTATGAAATAGCTCTGAATTATCCCTGATTTTGCAGTATAACCTGGATTTTGCCTCATATTTTTGCCCTCTCTCTCATAATATCTGTGATTTTTTTTCTGGTGTATTCAGGCATTATTTCATGTTTTTTTATTTTTTATTTTTTATTTATTTTATTGTTCAGAAAATGCATGTTGATACAAAACCTGCACTAGTAACTTTTTGAGTGAATCACAGTAATATTTAAAAAACAGTTTCTGATTTTCTGCCTTTATTCCCCAATTATTTGATTTATCTAGAATTCCTGAGCAGTAAACTAACACTGTAAATTTACTTATTAAATGAATAACATATATATCACCCCCCTGTGGGGAGAATGAATGCTGTCCTGCAGAGTGTTAATGATAGGTAGTCTCCTCTGAAAAAATGTCTCCCACTTCAGAGCAGCTCAGACAGTAAGAAAATCAAATGGCCACCATGTTTTATACTAACTAAAATGTACTTTGCTGTATAGTTTGTAAATGAATAAAAATATAAATACATAAAAACACGTGTGTAATATGTGAGACACCATGAGTGATTGAGAGAGATTAAAATAACAGATAATTCAAATTCTAATATTCACTTGTTTGCAGCTGACATCTTATTATCATTGAGTGATAATACAAAATCTATATTATCAACTTTTTTAGCAATGGAACTGTTTAAAAGAAAATCTGGTTTAACATTTAATGATAACAAAACAAATATTTCACTGATAAACATAAATAAAAATAAAATCCAAAATAAGTTCCTTAAATATATTGTTAAAGGAAAGAAAATGAATTATTTGTGAATTACCATAATGGATAATATTAAAGATATAGTAAATTATAATTATACTAATTGTGTAAATAAGATAAAGAATATAATGGACAAATGGAATAAAATTGTATTTACAATGGAAGAAAGACTTTCTATCATCAAAATGATTATCTTGGCAAAAATCAAAAGCCGCTGACATGGTCAACCACGAACTTCTCATTCTTTCTCTAAAATCCATTTTCCTAAACATGCACACTATCCAGTGGTTCCAGTCCTACCTAACTGGTAGACAACAGGTGGTACTATGGCAGGTCAAACTCTCCAGTTAGCTACCTCTCACACGTGGTGTCCTTCAAGGTTCCATACTAGGCCCACTACTCTTCTCTATTTCTATCAATAATTTTCACACTACTATCCCTAAAGCTACCTGTATTCAATATGGAGATGATTCCATTCTCATCTGTTCAGCCACCTCCCCATCCAAACTACAAATCTTAACCCAAAATACATTTAACACTATTGAGAACTGGCTCACCAACAAACACCTAGTACTGAACCCCAATAAAACTAAACTTCTACTCTTCACCCCCCACTAGTAGATCTGTCACACTTTCATTCTCTGTCATGGCTAACAATGGCACCACTATCTCCCCAGATCAACACACTAAACTTCTAGGGGTTATCATAGACAATAATCTCAAATTTGACCTACAGGTCAACAAAACCATACAGACCATCAATAAGAAGCTTGGATCACTGTATAGAAACAAGACACTCTTAAACCCACTGGCTAGGACTGAAATTGTCCGATCAGACCTCCTCTCTACTCTTTTATATGCCTCACCTGTACTCTCAAACCTCAATAAAACCGAACTAAGTAAGCTGTCCCATAGCTACAACCATATTGCCAGATTCACCACTGGCTCCACCTATAGAACTCATCATTGCCAGAACCTGAAACAACTAGAATGGCTAGAACTGCCCAGCTTAATTCAATTCAAGCAACTCTTAATAGCGCACAAAAAGGTGCCAGAACAAATACTTCTTAAAGGAACAACCCTATAATAAAATTCATGAATTATAATATCTACTCCATACAGAAATAAAAGTATACATATCAACAGATTTAAAAAATGAAATAAAACAGAGATAAAAAATCTCTTTGCACAAAACACATGACCAATATTGTTCATGACATTGGTCATGTGTTTTGTGTAAAGAGATTTTTTTATCTCTGTTTTATTTCATTTTTTAAATCTGTTGATATGTATGTTATTATTTTTGTATGGAGTAGATATTATAATTCATGAATTTTATTATGGGGTTGTTCCTTTAAGAAGCATTTGTTCTGGCACCTTTTTTCTTTTAAAAGTTTAACAGCTTAACCAGAGATTGTTATGGTCTGAGAAAGCCCTTATGGGTGAAAGCGCTTACCGTTATCCTGTGCAATAATATTTATTCCTTATTGTTTTTATTGCTGCTATATGGAATAAACCTGTTTTTACCCCGAACTGGAGTTCGAGATTGGATTTGCTGAGCTTTGATGTACTTTACCTGTCCTGGCCTTGTGTCGCTGTTACACCAGGTGTTATTTGCTAAACCAAGAATTGTGTTAAACCATCATATAAGAGACTGGGAAGTAGGGGAAATAGGACTACCAGACATAGAATTATATTCATTATCATTAGTTATGAAAACATTGTGTCTTTGGATCAACAACACTTATATAGCTAGATGGAAAAAAAATTAGGAATTTTTTTATGCATTCTAACTGAAATAGATATACTAATAATTATCTTATAATAAATAACAGTTTATTTTGTTTATTAAAGGATTACATTATAGGGAAATATCACCAAACAAGTGATTCTTACTTCATTTTTACTATATTAAATACTTTTAGAAATTTTATATATAAAGCTGGCTTATAAAGCATGGATTTTCCTTATGTTTCCTATAGCATCTATGCAAAGTAATATCCCGACTTCAAATTTAGAAACAATGGTTGCCTTTAAGAGAAGAATCTGCTGTACTGATTTCAGTTAATGAAAGACAAAAAGCTGCACTCAGTAGATTACATTACAAATAAATATGATTTGGATAAAGATATGTGGTTAGATATACAATCTTGTAGACTATATATAGAAGAGGAAACTAAGTCAATGCAACCAATGTTAAGGGATCATGTCCCAAAATTGATTGTATGTATCATACTTTTATTGCAACAAAATTCTTTGGGACACAGTCTCTTGCCCAATTTGTATAAAGTGATAAAGATGAAAGTAAAACATGTAATGATACATATTGGAACTATTTTACCAAAATTAATAATAGACTACCAAGTGATGAAGACAAAAACATATTTCTATTATCATCTAAACATACTACTTCATCTCTTAGATGGCATTTGTTTGCATGGAAGTTTTTATATAGGTACTTCTTTATCCCTCATAAAATTGAATTGCTGTACAAAAAAAGCAACTTTGTTGGAGATGCAAAAAAGAACTTAAAGCAGATTGGCAACAAATTTTCTTTCATTGTATTGTCTTGATTCATTTTGTTTTAAAAGTAAGAACTATAACATATTGTGGACTGTATTGAGCATCTCCATAAAAGTGATCACAAAAAAATGGAAAAATGAATTCACTCCCTCATTTAAAGAATTTATACGTTTAGCAACCAAAGTAACTCATCTAGACATTATTACAATGAGATCGAGAATGAGCAGAATTACCTCTTGCCTCAATGTAAGGACAAAATTTAAAGAACTACTTGACAAGCAAAAATAAAAAAAACAAAAAACATTCATAGGTTCATAGGTTGATACTAGGCTATTGGCCCTAGGGCCTGTACAAGCCTAGCCATAAAAATTCCCTGACTATTTCTTCCCACAAAATTTACTTCCCTGGACCCCTGTCTAGCAGGGCGACTGAAGTGATCACTGGGGTGAATTTCCTATCTCCCATCCAATCATCAAGGTTCCTTTTGAAGAGGGCCAAAGAGGCGCTCTGCTTGACATGTATGGGCAGTGTATTCCAAAGTCTGGGGAGTCTCTAGGTCTGGAACCTATTCCTCCAGCATGTTTTGTTCATTGTGATGACAAGGTTTAGATCCCTGGAGCATGTGGCTTTGAGGGATTGGGATTTCTTTAAGTGTAGCATGTCCAACATTTCTGGGGTTGACATGGCCTTGTATGTTAAGCAGAGATCGCTTCTGAGTAGACATGCGACAGAGTATAGCTGGAGTTTTTTTAGATGGTCAGCATAGGGCATCAGCTTTAGGCCTGTTATTCTTTTAGTGAGGTATTTCTGCAGCCTTTACAGTTGTTGCAGATGCCCTGAGAGGTACATACCAAACGGGGCATTGTATTCTGTAATGGGTCTAATGAGGGATGACTACAGTGGGACAATGACCTCCTTTTTTCTGGATGAAAAGCCCTTAGTGATGAGGTGTGCCACATAGAAGGATTTCCTGACTGTTGTGGCAATGTGGTTATTGAAGGTGAGACCACTGTCCACCTCTGTCCCTAAGTCTCTCATCACACTTTTGGTATTTAGTGTACTGCCACCTATGTGGTAATTCACAGGTATATGTTTTTTTCCCAAAGGGGATAACTATACATTTCTTGGCATTGAGCTTGAGCCCATGGCTCTAGCACCAAGCATTTGTTTCTGTAAGGCCCTTTTGTAGAATATCCACATCATTTGTGGATTCAATAATTTTATTTTTTTTTTTTTTTTTTTTTGTTGACCGACGCTGTAGTCAGCTGGAGATACATTCAGAGATAGATTCAGAGGTAAATAATAAAATATAGTAACATACAGCGAAAGTGTCATATAAAAAATGTAATACAGTAGTATTCATTATAATGAAAAAAAGTTAAGAGTTTGTAATTGAAGCAACAAACAAAAAAAAAAAAGGATAGCAAACTCTACTAAATAAAACTACTAACTAAAGAGTTAGTTAACTACTAACTCAAAACGATTCAATTTTTGAATCAATTAACCAGTTGAAATACCACTACCTACCTAATGGCTCCCAGTTTGCAGTCATCTCCAAACTTTGTTAACCAGAGTCCCTTAGTGTTGGCTTGTACTTCAGAGAAGTAGATGCCAAACAAGAGCAGTCCCAGGACTGAACGCTGAGGTACTCCACTTGTCACTTATCTGGAGCTGGATTTGAAGTTGGCTACTTTTATAGTGTGGGTTCTGTCAGTAAGCCAGTTGGCAACCCATCGAGTGATGTAGGGATTAATGCCCAGCTTATTAAGGTTATCTATGATTCCAGAGTAAGGGATTGTGTCCAAGGCCTTGCTGAGGTCCAGATTGGCTGTGTGGACTGCCTTACCCTTGTCCAGAGTTCTGGACACCGAGTCAAAATCAATCAGGTTCAGGAGACAAGATCGTTCCTTCATGAACCCAAACTGGGTGGGGTCCAGTGTTTGAAGGTTGCCAATGTCTTTGTTTATAAGTTCCACGATAATACTTTCCATGGCCTTGCATACCAGGCTCATCAGACTGATGGGGCAGTAGTTCCAAGGATCCAAGGTGGATCTCTCCTTGTGGAGTGGGATAACTGTAGCTGTGCGACACTCAGTGGGCAAGAATCCTGAGGTGAGTCTATGATTAAACATGACACTTAGGTGAGGTGCCAGTTAATTTTGTAGTTCATGTAGTACACAGCCCGGGATGTTGTCTGGTCTCATGGATGCTGCATTCTTAGCTTTGGAGAGTGTGTTTTTTACCTGTGTGGCCATTATTAGCAGAATTTGGCAATCTTTCGGTATTGAGATGGGCCCTTTAGGGGGAGAAAGGGGGTGAAGTTGGCACTGAATCAATCTGCCAGGATATAGGCAATATCCTTGGGATCATTATATTTAATGCCGTTCTGTTGTAGTAGAGCAGATCTGAGCATTGCCATTTAGATTCTTGACATAGCTATAGAATGCCTTGTGGTTGTCTTTGGAATCTTTGACAATTTTACTTTCGTAACTAGCTTTTGAGGATTTTATGAGGGATCTCAGCTTCTTACTGAGGCTGGTAAGGGAGTATTTTGCATCCTGGGATTTTCCTCTTTTCTTCAACAGTTTTTTCCTTTTGTTGTAAAGTTTGTTTGTGGCAGGGGACCACCAGATTGGATTCCTTTTTTGGAGGAGAGCATCTTAGTTCTATTTGGGATAGCACAATTCATGCATGAGTGGATGTGCTCATACAGTGCCTTAGTGTACGATTCAGCAGTCGAACCTTCAGTTCCCATCTGCATGGGTGTCATGAAGGTTGTCACTTCTGACTTGAGTAGCATGAAGTTGGCTTTGGAGAAGTTTTTTATGGAGGTTTCCTTACTGGGGGGTGGGGGCGAGATGTGGATGTCAAGGGTGATTAGCTTATGGTCAGACCTGACCAACGAGAGGGTGACCATAGGTGTGGAGCATCGATTTCCCATGTTGGTAATGACCAGGTCTAGGATATTGGAGCCCCTGGTGGGACTATGGATTATTTGATCCAGGGCATTGGAATTTATGAATTCCAAGAACCGTGGGCAAAGGTGTTGGTACACGAGTAGTTTTCCCAGTTAATGGCAGGGTAGTTGAAATCACCAAGTATTAGGGTGTTTGGTTGTATCTTAATATTTCCAGTATGTTTAGAAAGGTGTAGTGAGAATCTTGGGGCATGGTGAGGGATCTGCAGCAAGCTACAGTTTGGATTACAGTTTTACCTAGTGTTATTTGCACCTGGAGAATTTCAGATGCATTGTGTTGGGCACCTAGCCTGTTGGTGTGAATATCCTTAGTGAATATGGACACTCCTCCACCTTTAGTGTTTTGGTCCTGGTTTGGTGGACAAAAAGTGTGGTAAGAGTTGTAGCCTGGTATTGCAGGGGTGCTCTCTGGAGCCTTGAACCAGGTCTCAGTTACTGCACAGATATCGATGTTCTCCATTTTTAGGAGTGCCTTGAGAGTGTGCATTTTGAGGTTTAGACTTACAGCATTGAGTAGCATTACCTTCAGATTTTGCATGCTTCTAGCTGTTATGGTGGTGGTTTTGTCCTTTGAACTTTGCCCAGAAAAGGCACTATAGGGGTGGCATGAGGTTTAGCCAGTAACCTGAATCCCAGTGGCGACAGGTGCAGACCATCTCTGGCAAAGCATCATGGTCTGTCGATCATGTCATCCCAGGCAGACAGATACTGGATCCCCTTTGAATAACACCAGAAGCTTAGCCAATTGTTGAAGTCAATTATTTTGTCCTTATACTGTGGTATAATTCTGGGTGAAGGCAGGATGCTACTCAGTGCTAGGGTCATACCTGCCTTGGCCACATGATCCGAGAGCTCGTCCATGTCTCTTTTCATGTAGTCCAGGGAGGTATGTCTCAAGTCATTCACTCCAACATAGAAAATGACAGAGTCATATTTGTACTTGCAGTGGAGTGACTTGAGGGCATGCATTATGTGGCAGATACTGGCACCTGACAGGCAGCTGACTGTAATTTTCTGCAAAAATTATTAAGGGCAAGCTACACACACACACTGGAAATCTCACTGTTATTGTTGCAGAGAGCAAATGGTAACAACTTAACATTGCTTCATCAGACCACATCACTACAACTGATGCTTGGTTAAATACTAGACAATACTAGTATGACATCAATTTAAAAAGAGATTTACTCCACTACTCTAACAACATATAAATATATATATCCATAAGAAAGAAAAATAAATAAAATATATATATTTACACACACAATATTTAAAACAATAATATTTAAAAAAAATAATAATAAAAAAAAATATTAATATTTATATATATATATATATATATATATATATATATATATATATATATATATAACCTACAATGAAAATATATATATATAAAAACTCATGTTTTAGTGTTTGAACTAATGAGGTGCAGCCATTCAAACCAGGATATCTATCTGCTTGTAATTTAGTGATCCATTGTTGTTCTAATTCTTCAGTGTGGTTTTCTACGCCACCACCCCTGTTTGCCCTTACTATTTGTTGTAAGCTTAAACAATGGCTACTGTCTGTATTCAGGACATGATTAGCTAGAGCATTTGATTGCTTCTGTTTCTGTATGTCCCTTATATGTTCTAACATTCTTTCTTTAAAGCTCTTATTTGTTTTGAAAAATAAACAACATTGACACTTTTACAATCATAATAATTCTTAAGTTTAAAACATTTCACAGGATGAATGTACTCTTTTTAGTGTAGACATGCTGACAAGGGAAGGTGCCCTGTCTGAAAGATTTTTAAATAAAAGAGCTGCTTTAAAGACACATTATTTCTAAAACTGAAGTTTGAGGTGTCACCAACTGTGGAAACCAGACCTGGTATTTCATGTAATAGGTGCCAATTCTTTTTAATAATTTCCGTATACTTATTGATGTCACTTGCAAATCTAAAAACTATTCTAAACTTATTTCTATCAATACTTGTATCATAAGGTATACTTGTATCAGCACTATAAGAGCTCATGTATGGTTTACATCTTGTAGATCTCAATTTCCATGCATCTGCTATCACTCTAGTGATTTCTGAGCTAGAATAGCCTCTTGTTTGAAATTCGTCTTGTAACTTATTTAAAGCAACTACTGCCTCTTCATCATTATTATGTAGGTATAGGGTTCTATAGACTTGTCCTTTGAGGACATTTCTAGGTATGTGTCTCGGGTGCACCCCAAACTTCAGTTTTAGAAATAATGTGTCTTTAAAGCAGCAGCTCTGTAATAGAGAACATCAGTCTTTTAGAAAAAATCTTTCAAAAAGACAGGGCACCTTCCCGTGCAGGAATTGTGCTGCTTGTTAGCATGTCTACACTAAAAATGAGTACATTCATCCTGTGAAATGTTTTAAACTTTATACGAAGAATTATTATGATTGTAAAAGTGTCGATGTTGTTTATTTTTGTTTTTGCCAAGCATGCCATGCCTATTATGTAGGCAAAACAAATAGGAGCTTTAAAGAAAGAATGTTAGAACATATATGGGACATACGGAACCAGAAGCAATTAAATGCTCTAGCTAATCATGTCCTGAATACAGACAGTAGCCATTGTTTTAAATTTTTAATCTTACAACAAATAGTAAGGACAAACAGAGGTGGCACACTGAAGAATTAGAACAACAATGGATCACTAAATTACAAGCAGATAGATATCCTGGTTTGAATGGCTGCACCTCATTAGTTCCTTACCTTAAGGCCAGGTGCCTTAAACACTAAAACATGAGTTTTTTTATATATATATTTTTTTCATTGTACTATTATGGTTATATATGTGTATATGTACATATATATATATATATATATATATATATATATATATATATATATATATATTTTTTTTTTTAATAACCATCAGGGATGACACCCCCCCCTTTTTTAAACATTAATATTTTTTAAATATTGTTTTTAAATATTATTGTTTTTAAATATCATTGTGTGTAAATACACACCTTTCTATATATTTTATGCATTTTTCTTATGGATATTGATATATGTTCTTATGTTAGTGGAGTAATATCTCTTTAAATTGTGATGTCATACTAATTGTCCTAGTATTTAACCAAGCTTCAGTTGAAGAGATGTGGTCTGATGAAGCAACATTGTTGTGTGAAGCGCTTTACCTTGTCTTCTGCAATAAAGTACAGTGACTGATTTCCAGTGTGTAACTTTGGTGCCTTAATTTACTTTTGCTGTTTTTGTGTGTTTTGGGCACCTCAGTGTACCTGCAGCCATTTGGTTTTTGCATCTTCTGACTGCAATTTTCTCCTTGTTCAGCCTGGTGAGTGGGACATCAATGTGCCTGACTATAGAGTCACCTATGACTAAAGTGTTGGATACATTGTCTTGCCTTAGGGACTGTTGTTGGGTGGCACACTGGTGTTGTGAACTATGTGACACTTTGGTTGTGATTGTTGTTTGTTTGTGTTTCAGCTTCGGAGGTCCTTGTTGCTTAGGCAGGTTACTGTTAATGGCCTCCACATATGAGGGTTTAGTGTTGCTATGTGAGGGTGTTGGTGGTGTGGGTTTAGAAGGGCTATGTGTTGCTTGAGGTGTAGTGTGAGTGTTAACCTTCTCCTCTTGATTGTCTAGCACAATCGTTGGTGGTGAGAGCTTTGCTTTCAGTTTGGCTAGGTAAGTGCATAACTCCCAGGTTGTAGTGTTGGGTGGTATGAGAAAAGGGTTGTCTGTGTACATGAGGCAATTCCTGCATTGTCCAGGTATGCTCAGATTCACCAGGTGGACAGGAGAAATCACCAGAAGCTGACCCTTGGACATGCCTGGTTTGGTGCTTTTTTTTGTAAAGTACAAGAGCTGTTGGATCAGCTCTGAGTCCTTTCTTATTTGTAGTGGTGATGGACAGGTTGACAGATGAGATCAGACAGGAGGCCCCGTGGACTATGATGTTTGCAGATGACATTGTGATCTGTAGTGAGAGTAGGAATCAGGTTGAGGAGACTCTGGAGAGGTGGAGATATGCTCTAGAGAGCAGAGGAATGAAGGTCAGCAGGGCTAAGACAGAATATATGAGTGTAAATGAGAGGGAGGGTAGAGGAATGGTGAGGATGCAGGGAGTAGAGTTGGTAAAGGTGGACGAGTTTAAGTACTTGGGATCAACAGTTCAGAGTAATGGTGAATGTGGAAGAGAGGTTAAGAAGAGAGTACAGGCAGGGTGGAATGGGTGGAGAAGAGTGTCAGAAGTGATTTGTGACAGACAGGTACCAGTAAGAGTGAAAGGGAAGGTCTACAAGAGGGTAGTGAGACCAGATATTTTATATGGGTTGGAGACAGTGGCACTGACAAAAAGGCAGGAGTCAGAGCTGGATGTGGCAAAGTTAAAGATGTTAAGATTTGCACTCGGTGTGACTAGGATGGATAGGATTAGGAATCAGTATATTAGAGGGTCAGCTCATGTTGGACAATTTGGAGACAAAGCAAGAGAGACAAGATTGCATTGGTTTGGACATGTGCTGAGGAGGGATGATGGGTATATTGGGAAAAAGATGCTAAGGATGGAGCTGCCAGGTAAGAGGAAAAGAGGAAGGCCTAAGATAAGGTTTATGGACGTAGTGAGAGAGGACATGCAGGTGGTTGGTGTGACAGAGCAAGATGCAGAGGATAGGAAGAAATGGAAAGAGATGATCTGCTGTGGTGACCCCTAACAGGAAAAGCCAAAAGATGGTGATGATGATGATGATGACAAGAGCTGTTTTCCCTTACCTTAGCAAGGTACTTTGCAATTATAGGCTATTTAGGGCCTGCAATTAATTTCTCCTTACTAACAAGGACAGTTGAGTGTGTGTATCAGTTTAAGACATCGTAGTGCTTTTCATCAGGTTTTGGAGCAAGTGCTAGTCACAGGGATGCTTAAAGGTAAGATGAAAAAATGGTTTATCCTAAACACTGCAGTGTGCACTTGAGGAATTAGATGTGAAAGTAGGTAACTTAAGTTTTATCTGTCTAAAAAGTTAAGTTTTAGTGGAGAGTCACTATTTTTAAAACAGCAAGATAGATTGAAAGGGGGTGGTCACTTTTGTATTCTGGTACTATGGAATACAGTAGAATGGCCAATAAATTTACATAGTTGAAGGGAAGTGATTTCACAAAATGATAATTTTGTGCTTACTCACACAAGCCAGTAAAAGCAGAGAAGAAATGAGACATATGGTCAAATTAACATAAGGGGCAGTCAACTAGAAAGACAGTGGTGTTTAAGAGCACAACAGTACCCAGGTGAGAGGGTGGGGAAAAACATTTCTCCCTGACTTATAAGAGACAGAGCTGTGGTCTCTTTTCAAGTTTTAATATGCAGTTAAAAGCAGAATACAAGTAAAACACAAGGTAAAGAAAACAAATCACTATTCAAAATAGAAAAAGGCAATAAAGTAATACAAAATATAACAAATAAAAAGCAAACTAACCTTTCCTCACAGCAAAGTGTAGCAGAGTCTGGGTAAGCCTTTCTAGTAAATTTCTGAAATTGAACAATCATGCAAAAACAGGAATGACTAGAAGGCTAATGGACAGTCTTATAAGTAATTTTCTTTGTTTCTGTATATGTAAGATTATTTTTTTCTTATTTTAAATATATATGTACATTTCTCATTACAAATTTTGTAGTGATTATGGTTTATGAAAATTTAATAAAACATTTTCAAAAAAAGAAAAGAAATGCTGGCCATCTTTCCCAAGTATTAGAATCCCCCTTAGTTTCTTTGTAAAAAAAAGCTCAGAGAAAAGACCAGAATAGCACCTTTGGGAAAAGGCATTTCTCACATTAATGGAAGGCTGAGCAGAGGAAGTTGGAAGTTGTTTTATTAAAAACACCAAGCGAGACCTACCTTCAGTCACTGATATGCAGTTACCTTAAAATGTGTTTATGGAAGTACTGTATGGAATAGCTCTGAATTATCCCTGATTTTGCAGTGGAGCCTTGATTTTGCCTCATATTTTTGCCCTTTTCCTCATAATATTTGTGATTTGTTCTGGTATAATCAGGCATTATTTCATGTTTTTTATATATTTTATTGTCCAGAAAATGCATGTTGATACAAAACCTGCTCTCTTAACTTTTTATATGAATCACAGTAATATTTAAAAACAGTTTCTGATTCCCTGCCTTTATTCCCCAATTTTTTATTTATTTAGAATTCTTGAGCAGTAAAGCTAACACTGTAGAGTGACTTATTAAATGAGCAACTGATACATCACCACCCTGTCGGGAGAATGAATGCTGTCCTGCAGAGTATTAATAATAGGTAATGTCCTCTGAAAAAATGCCTGCCACTTTAGAGCAGCTCAAACAGTAAGAAAAGCAAATGGCCACCATTTTTTATGCTCACTAAAATGTACTTTGCTGTTTAGTGAGTGTAAATGAATAAAAATATAAATACATAAAAAAGATGTGTGTAATATGTGAGACAGCATAAGTGACTGAGAGAGAGAGAGAGAGAGAGAGAGAGAGTACATCTGCCTAACAATAAGAAGTAAGAAACCCTAATGTCTGTTATTATTGTCTGACTTTAATCCTCACTAGTTTACCAACAAAATCAAAGAGAATAAACAGGCATGGTGGGGGAGAATGTTGAGCCTCTGCTGGCACTCTCTAATCTAATCCAACCCAAAAGAAATCCTAGATCACTAAGATCCTCTAATAAACTAATGTTAAAGATAATCAACCCAACACACAAGGCATTGCCCTCTCCTCCTATAAAATTGCCAAACTCTGGAACACTTTTCCTCAACCTGTAGCTAAAAACCCTAGCATTCATGAGTTCAAACACCTCCTTAGGGAACATCTAGCAAAACACTGACTCTGCTCCTGCCATACTCGTGGCTAGTCCACCTACTACTCCCCCCCCTCACACTGCCCTAAACTAGCTCTTTCCCACAGCTACAGTTATTATCTGCTGAAGGCTAACTTGGCCCAACACTGTCTTTCAGTTAGCAATGTAAACACATATACTGCTTTGTCTTATAAGTGTTATGGAGACTGCATTGCTCTATCTTGACAAACTGTATCACACTGTTCTGACATCTCAGACTGTGGTAATTTTGTTAAGTTTGTTAATTAGTGTTATTAGTTTTTAACTAATATACTGGGTTTGCTTTGTACATTGTAAAAATTAATATGTCTCAATTTCTTTGTTCAATATTGTTTATTTGTATGTAAGGAACTTTTCTCCCCAGGCCCCCACTGAAAATGGGCCTTGTGCCCAGTCGGACATTACCCAGTAAACAAATGAAATAAATAAATAAATAATATATTTTTTCTTTTTTCATTCGTTTGTACACAAGTTTGAGGTTTCAACAAACAAATCCTCACCATAGGAAAATCAAACTGAACATATGAAATGAATCTATGTACAGTGTGATGTTGTATAACTTGCAACATAACATAAATATGTGAACTGGAGTACTGCAGTAATGCCAGATGTGAGGTGCTATTGTAATAAAATGTTGAAGTCCCCAGGACCCCATACAGTGTACGTACACATGAATCACAGATACCAGACACAGATATAACATGTAACAAATAATAAATCAATGTCAAAAGGAAAATATAATGCTAATTAAATATTAAGCAATGCTAAGCATTGCACAGCTCAGCTTACATAGTGTAACCAATGTGTAGGCCAGCTAACTCAATCTGCCCAGTGGTATACCCCTTTAAGCAATGCCAACATTAGGGAAGCAGGTGTGCCCATAGCTTAGCCTTTTCAAAACCATCCAATCACGGGAAAGTGCATGAAATCATGTGTATTTAAACCCCACAGGCACCAATAATTCCCATTAACTGGTTGCAGCTCCCTACTGTTGGCAGAATGGCTGGAGTTGGGGAAGACACTCAATTTAGAGTGCAGCGCTGGGGCACCCAGGAGGCCAGATTCATGGTATGGCTCCTGATAAAAAACCATGAGGAGAGACTACTGCAGGGCCAGTACCAGGGCTCTCAGTGTAAAGTGGAGGCCTGGGACAGTCTCGCCCGTGACCTCACCAGTGTCACTGGTATCCTCCAGACTGGTGAACAGGTCAGGCATCACCATGCTGACCCGAAGCGGTGGAGAGGTGATCTCTTGGAGCAGTGGATCCAAGAATCAAGGCAGATGACTGATGCCTCAGCACTGAGTAAGTACCCATTCTACTATTTAGATAATGATTGCCTAGCTTGTGTATACTATGTATAGGTAATGGCTAAATATCACTGTATTTCTCTGACAGATGCAGATGAGCGGGCTGCAAACCAGCAACCCCATGCTGCTAGGCTGCAAAGGCTGCGTTGTGAGGCAGGTTAGTAATAATCTTGCATGTACTGTCATAAGAAAAAAATATAACAGTTCTAGAAAGTGTTGTACCAGTATAAAAATGTATTGTGTATGGGATGTACTGAATAAACCAGATAATATGGCAGGAAGACTGTCATATAGGTTGTGTGGAAATAAAGGTGTAACGTCTTGTGAATAAAAGTATAACCCCTGGAGTGCTTGTGTACATCCTGCTTTCATATGTTGTTGTAGTGTTGCATTCTATAAATAGTACTATTGTATTAAGCAGTGCTACCCACACTGCTGACCGCAGTTAAAATGTGTAGGAAGTTCAGTATAACAATGTTGGAAGTTCCAAGAGGTCAGTCATATAGAAGAAGTGAGGGAGACTTTGAAAACATCAGGTTGGAAGGGTGGCCTAATGGTTAAGATAGTTGCCTTACAAACACAAGGTGCAGGGTTCGATTCTCACAAGGGATAATTGGCTACACTTAAAATGGCTCACAAGGGCATTTAGCTTAGTACTAATCAATTAACCTATTGGAATGCTTCATGCCAATTTTCTGATAGCACAGTGTACTGTGATGTCAACTGTAATATTTTTACCACACACAGCAGGGGTTTGAATCCTGGGAGTGGTAGTAAGTTGCATACATAATCATACCCCACAACTGTACAGAGTTTGCGAGAATGTTCAGATAGAAAGCTGTATGCATAATTAGATCCAGCTGTACAGACTTTGCTTGAATGTTCAGATAGTATGCTGTAAACATAATCATAACCATCAACTGTACAGACTGTGGCAGAATGTTCAAGTAGTAAGCTGTATGCATAGTCATACCCCTCAACTGTTCTGATCTGTCCAGCATGTCCAGATAAATGGCCCATATCTGCTGCCCGGTACCCTGTTCCCTTGACAAATCAGTGAGATGATCCAAGAAATGTAGGCAGCTTATACTGACATGTAATGGATAGTGAGACCTGAACATAAAAAGAGAATGTATATGAAAACAAACCTGTCATTGTAGCATCTCACCCAAAGTATATGACAGCTATTCCAAACTATGTCACATTAATACCTGCATCCTGTCAAGCCTTGACCAGAGTGTGTGCAATAACGGATTGTTAGGTATGTGTATAACATCAACATAGAATCTGGGAGTATGTGTAGTAGTTGTCAAGTAGTGTTAACAAATATTTATCCACAGGTATAACAGGTAGGAGGTGTTGACTGTAGTTACAACACAGTTCACTCATATACTTGTCTACAAGCATGGAATCTGGGAGTATGTGTAGAATCTGTCAGGTAGTGTTAACAATGATTTTCCCTACAGCTATAACAGGTAAGAGGTGTAGACTGTAGGTACAACACAGTTCACATATATACTTGTCTACAAGCATGGGATCTAGGAGTATGTGTAGTATTTGTCAGGTAGTGTTAACAATATTTTCTCAACAGCTATAATAGGTAAGAGGTGTAGACTATATGTAAGACACAGTCCACGTATATACTAATCTACAAACATACCATTGTACAAAGTAAGGCCACTGGGTAGTGTAATAATACATGTAAGGGACAGATCACTGCAGTGGCTAAGAAAGCTGTGAAACCTACAGGGATATATTAGTTGTTAATTGACCTCTCTCTCTCACCCCCACCATATGTGCAACAATAACCTAATTACACACCTAAATGGGTGCGTGTACACTCCAATCTTTTGTTGGGACATATGTCCTATTGGTTTATAAATATTCACATTTGGTTCTATGCATGTGCCATGTTAATATACTGCCATATTGGTGGCATGTTGCCATCAGTGTAACCTGCATGCTGTTGTAATGGCCACTGTTGTCCCATATATGCATGTGTTCTGCTCACCCTGCAACTGTTGTAAATCTGGTGTCTTGGGTTAATGGGAATACCTATGCATGCTGTTATAACTAATCCTGAATACTGCTGACTATTACTAACTGATATCTGTCCTAAA
This sequence comes from Protopterus annectens, assembly GCF_019279795.1. Classification (NCBI taxonomy): domain Eukaryota; kingdom Metazoa; phylum Chordata; order Ceratodontiformes; family Protopteridae; genus Protopterus; species Protopterus annectens. The sequence goes on from NC_056729.1 coordinate 1,298,626,718, forward strand.
ACTGCAACACCATAGCTCATATGGGAAGGAAGGTCCCAGCGGACTCATCTGTC
>NC_056729.1:1298629270-1298694270 GCF_019279795.1 Protopterus annectens
GCACCCCTTAGTGCAAAACATGTGTACCATGCCTGACAATATGGATGTTAACAGCCATGTAGATGGGTATAACACATAATGACTGGTATACATATGCCACCATAGGTTATGCATTCACACACCCCTGTCTGGGCTGACACATAATAACCGCTGGCACAGGGGTGCCATGGCCACATACTTCACACTAGATATTGACATACATCTGTACAGCATCCCACTGCTCTGTCTGACATACATGACTGTTAAGGGAGGCCCGGCAGCAGTACTTCTGGTAAGTATCTGCACATGACATCTCACTTGGTAAGTACACTAAGCAGCTAGGCATGTAACAATGCACTGTGCAGGCCACAGGCAGACTGGCTCAACACTGCCCTACATCTCCTATGGGGGAATGCACATGTACCTGCATATTTAGCAGGCTGTAGAGGCATGTCACAGCACAGGGTAAGATACACCTGTGTGAAAGTGCATAACCACAACAGATGAGAACACAGCCACAGCCACATTTGGCAAGCTAGCATGATATTACAGTATATGGACTATCTGTTCGACACCATCCTCATATGTGCCACTCACACACTAACCCTACATATACTGGACTGCTACACAGTTTGGTCTGATGGCCGACTGTGGTATGGGACATGTGTGTGTATGGCCTGATAAACATGTAAGCCAATATGGTAACATACAGTGGAGCAGCATGTAACATCAGACAGGATGGGACCTAGGATGATGACAACTATCACAGTCTGTACACAGGCCAAGGTACATATTAACAATACACACACTGCCAACATTCACCATAAATACACAGACCTCAGTACTGTACAAACAACCACAGTTTGTCCAGGTTATGTCATCAAATATAACCCCTAATGTACATAACATGTGTAGCAGTCTTGTATCTCAATGGCTTGTTATCAGATCTGATGACACTAATTATGGCGTACAGCACATATGCACCTCTTAATGCATGACATATGTACAAAGGTTGACTGAGTTGTAGCTGGAAGCACATACACAGGGCCAATATTGACACGTTGCTGTGATAACATCATACATTTAATGTTGTAACAGGGTTTGTTGCAACATATGTCCTATGAGGGATATGAAGTCAGTAACTGTTATGGATTTAACCATCTACAGACTGCAACCTTCACACTACCTTCTGCAGTTCACAGATACATGTTCAGTGGGTAACACATGACACCAAAGGCACCACACACTGCCCAGTCTGCAGATGACCCTACAGATGGGGAGTCCTCATAAACATGCAACTGATATGGCAGGTATTAATACATGTAGGACAGCCATATATACACACACACCCTGTTAAACCAACATTACTCCAAATGCAGTATAGCAGCACTTACAGTCTGTAGTCGGGTCAGGCACATACCCCCTCATGTGTGTTGCCCTGTTTCCACAGTGTATGTTGTCAGAGGTAAATCCCCACTCCATCTGAGATGCTGTTTGCCAAACAACAGAAAGAGTTCCTGCTCTCAGTGAATGAAAAGGGCCAACACAAACATGATGTTCCTAGATATTGGAGTGTGTTTCCATGCGATTGGCTATGGGAATGTTACCACAGTTGTTCCACATGCAATCAGCTAGGGGAGAGCTGCAATTTGTGCAGAGGCCATCAGCTGATCATGAGCATTACCTAAAATACACATGCTGCTGCCTAAGAAAAGCAGGTATAGGTCTCCATATCCACCAGTGAGGGAGTGAGAGAGGCAGACAGAGGCATCAACAAGTCAGGGAGGGGTGGGAGAGTAAAACCTAAGCATGTTTGTGTCACACACCTACCAGCACAGGGTATCAAACTCCTGATGACTCTGTAGTGCTATCACAGTCCTATGCAGTTGGATGTGCCACATAGGTTACCTGTTGTGGAATCCACAGAACAAATATGTGATGGCGAGTGACATCTGCAACAAGGATATGGTAGATATATGGTAGGTGATGTACACGTGCCTGTCCACATGAACAGGTGCCGGCATCAACACAGCCACACTCTCACAGGGACGCACACACATTGACAAACTTGGCAGGGCCAGAGATACAGCTCATCCCTAATGAGATTGCCACAACACATTACTGTGCAGGTATCACATGCACTAAAGGTTCATAGGTTCATAGGTAGGTACTAGGCTATCTGCCCGAAGGCATTTATAAGCCTAGCCAGAATGTGTTGGCTTTCGCCACCCCCTTAGATTGGTTCCCTGTGTCTCTGTCCAGCAGAGCCACTGAAGTGATCCCCGGAGTAAACTTTCTGTTTCCCATCCACTCGTCAAGGTTTGTCTTGAAGAGTGTTAGCAAGGAGCTCTGCCTAATGTAGATTGGAATATTGTTTCAAAGCATGGGAAGACTCTGGGACAGGAATCTATCCCTCCAGCATGTCCTATTTATTATTGTGGTAAGGTTTAGATCCCTAGAGCCCAACTACCACACGGGTCATACGGAGGTTATATGGCAAAGGGTATGTGGAGGTGTCTGACATCAGCCAGCATGCTTCAGTATGCCAGTGGGGGTTGTAGTGAGTGTGGATGTGATCATACGCATCATACAACACACACAGGAACAAACAGGGTGCCAGTACTGACATACATGGGTGTATTTCTGCAAGGGTATGTGGTGGTTGACTGTGCCTTACAGCTATACAAGGCTAGGTGATGGGTATACCTTGGCATCTGGCCACATGACAATGGTCTGCATTGTGGCTCAGGCCTGTGGTTTCTGCATTTGCCCATACAGGTGGGTATTGTATCCACCATCCAGTCACCTGGGTGGCTATTGTGTGTGGCCAATGCTGTGCATCGCTTGCCATGTATGTGTTCCCTAGTCCATGACATGGATGGTGTCTGGGATGCGCACACCTCCCACATGCATGTACAGTGACGTGTGGAACTGTACCTGGGGTGTTGGGCCCATGTTGTGTACACAGATTATCATCAGATGTGCAAGTCTTGGCCACCTGTGGCAGGAACTGGTAATGGAAAGCAGGTTACCCCTGCACCTACATTGATAGCATGCTAATGGCATTCCTTGGCCTCAGTGGCATCTGTCCATACAGGGCATGTTTTCAGGCATGGTATGTCTTTTGCGGGTCATGTGATGGCACCACAGGTGTTTATTTATTTTATTTTTATTTTACATTTGTTGACCAATATAGTCCAACTGGATAAATGTCCATTTTCAGTGGAGGCCCGGGGAGAAAAGCTCCAAAGGTATACATATACAATCATTGCAATGTCATGTTGAACAGGAGTAATAATAACATAATACAAATATAACACATTTTACAGTCTAGTTAAATTTATGGAAATGTGCCACTTATTCTAGTACATTTAAATTTGTACAGTCTAACAATCTTCTAAACTGGCTTAACAAAGATATTTGAGTAGCACTTACATCATAGGATAGCTACACCAGTACGCATAAAAATTTTGTCAGGCTTGGAGCAGGGACATATTCATTAAGACTTGAAATACTCCTTGAGAAATATTTTAAATTGGGATAGGGAGGCATCCAAGGTAATGTTAGCAGGAAGGGAATTTCAAACTTTGACAGCATGGGGGTGATCTGGAGTTGGAGTGGGGGTAGATGAAGTTTTTCAGGGCAGGTGTACTATCCAGTTGGTTAAGTGCTTTGTGATGAGTTGATTATACTGAATCTGCCTGGGTAGCTCTAGCCATCCGAGATAATTTAGATTTTTACATTGATGGGTTCTACAGGGTAGACCAGTTGCAAATCTAGCAATGTTATTATAGCAGCTTGAGAGTTTAGTAAGATCAGATTTATTTAGGTTGGCCAGTAAAGGGGAAGCATAGTAGAGTGTAGAGAGTAGATGGGAGTGGGCAATGGAGGTCCTAGCATATGGTTAAGCAATGGCTTTATCCTATAAAGTGATTCCAGTTTTCTGTTAATGGTTTTGATTTTTTTGCTGACGTACACATCAAACTTAAGATTGTTGTCTATAATAACTCCTAGTAGTTTTGTATGGGCATCTGGAGAGATGATAGTATCTTTATTAGCCTTAATGGAGAGAGATAATGCCGTGGATCTTTGAGTGGGGGTGAAAAGTAGGCGCTTTGTTTTATTAGGGTTGAGAATCAGACAGCAACCGGCAAGCCAGTTCTCTACTAGGTTGAAAGTTATTGATAGCAGTTCTGTTTGCAAGGTGGCAGTGCAGATCAATGTTGAGTCATCTGCATAATGAATGCAGATGGCTTCAGGAATTGCAGTGTGGAGGTTACCAGTGATAAGTTGGTTGAAGACCCGGTCTACTCCGACCTACGCCAGGTACCCATGCTAATGGTGGGAGGGGTATATGTGCCCCTATTGGCCAGTGTGTGCCTGGCATAAAGCCCAGCAGCCCTGGGTCAATAAGCTACTGGCTGGATGATGTCTAGCTGCCCAGCCTGAGTTACTTGTGATAGCTCTGTTGAGCGAAAGCTGGACATAAAACCAACCAACCTGCCAAACATGAACTGAGAATTTCTACACTTAATGTAGGTTCACTGACAGGGCACAGCTTGGAATTGGATGACATGATAATACAGAGAAGGCTGGACATCCTGTGTGTCCAATAGACAAGATGGAAGGGCAGTGCAGCAAAGATTCTACTACTTAGTAGGAGGACAGGCTAAAATTGGTGTAGGAATTGTGGTGAGAGAAAGGCTTCAGAAGGCAACGAAGGATATCATCAGAATCAATGACAGACTCATGCCAGTCAGACTCCAGCATAATGATAGGGCAGTATTCATAATCTTAGCCTATGCCCCACAGCAGGGTTGTGATAGTGAAGATAAGAGTGCATTCAGACAGTTGCAAGACCTACTAGATAAAGCAGGACAACATGAATTGATGTTGATAATGGGTGACTTGAATACACATATCTGGCAGACAGAACAGGATATGAGGACTGCCTGGTTCTGAAAGAGAGACAATCACAAGAACACAAACAAGAATAGCCAACATGCAACTCAGGTAGACTTCCTCCTAGTAAGGAAAAGGCACTGGGGTAGAATCCATGATTTTCAAAGTTATCCCCAGTGAAACAGTCAGCCCACAGCATAAACCACTAGTTAGCACAATTAGCTGCAAGCAGTGGTCAGAGAAGGATCTAAGATCAAGAGAGACCAGGCTGAAGATCTGGAAGTTGACTGGAGAGAAAGTACAACAGTTCAAGGAATTACTCACGGCTCTAGCATCCCAAGAAGAGGAGGAAATAGGTGGAGTTGAAGAAGAATGGCAGCTACTAAAACAGCATGCATTAGGACTACAGAAAAAATATGTGGCCAAGCCAGGTATGGAAATAAGGAACATAAGGAAACCTGGTGGTGGAATGCAGAGATCCAGGAAGTCATCAAATGACAGAAAGAATGCAGGAAGTAGTGGGAATTAGAAAAGACTGACCAGGCTAGGAAGGACTACTGATTGGCTAAAAAAGAAGCTAAAAAAGAAGTTGCAATAGCAAAGAATAGAGCATCAGAGGCACTGTACCAACTTCTGGAAAGTGACTCAGTAAGGGGCACAAAGAAACTATATCAGGTTGCAAGGCAAAGACAGAAAGATAAGATAGTCAGACACCCTTCATAAGGGATGCCAGCAACAACCTGCTCACCAGTCCACAGGACATCAAAGGCAGATGGAAGGGGTATTTCCAGCAGCTTCTGAATGAAGAAAACCCCACAGAAGCTGTACTTCCACAGAAACAGCCTACAATGAGAGAAGAACAGGAGCCCACCCTAAAAGAAGTAAGAACAGCACTAACGAAAATGAAGTCAGGGAAAGCAGCAGACTCAGATGAGGTCAAAGCAGATATGATAAAGATGCTGGGTGAGATAGGGGAGAAATGACTCCTGAGGGTACTCATAGCAGTATGGAGAGAGATGAATCCCAGATGACTGGGGAATAAACATACTCGTGGCAGTGTACAAGAACAAAGGGGACATCCACAACCATGGTCAGTACAGAAGCATCAAACTCCTATCGCATTGTTGAAAGTTCTGGAGAGTGTGATTAATAAAGGATACGCAGAGTAGTGAAATATAAGATGGGAGATGAGCAGTTCAGATTCAGATCAGGATACAGCACAATTGCCCTGATGTTTGCAGTGAGACATATACTTGAGAAGAAGCTAGAGATGAGGCTAAAGTCTAAGTGGGTATTGGTAGAATTAGTGCAGACAATGTACAAGGACTCAATGACTCAAGTATGAATAGTGTTCGGCTTCACAGAAGGGTTCCTAGTGGGAGTGTGTATACACCAGGGTTTAGCTCTGAGCCCACTGCAGTTCATACTGGTGATGGACTACATTAGCAAATAGGTTGCAGGAGACAGATCAACAAAGTTACTGTATGCAGACAATGTGGCATTGCAGGCAGACTCTGAACAAGAACTTCAGCAAAGAATAGTGGAATGGAATGCAAAACTGAAGATGTATGGGATGATGGCTTAATGGCTAAGGTGTTTGCCTTACAAACACATGGTGCAGGGTTTGAGTCTCACAAGGGATAATTGGCTATGCTTAAAATGGCTCACAAGGGCAGTTAGCTTAGTACTAAACTATGAACCTATGAACCTATGACACTAAGCACAGATAAGATGTTTGTAAGTGCAGTAAATTAGGGAAATCAGAAGAAGCTGAGAATAGAGATAGAAGGGAAGATAGTGGAACAGGTAAACAGCCTTAAGTATCTGGGAAGGATGGCTGAGGAGAAGGGAAGTCTGAATGAAGAGGTCAAAGATAGACTCAGAGGGGCTGCAGCCAACTGGCACAGAGTGTCAAGTGTAGTCTATGACAGAAGAATGCCAAACAAGCTGAAAAGTAAGGTGCACAAGACAGTGGTGCAACCAGTACTACTGTATGGTACAGAAACCTGGGTAGTAAAGGCAGAACAGCTGAAGAAGCTAAAGGTGATGGAAATGAAGTGCCTGATAAGGGTGGTAGGATGCACACTGTGGGACAGACGAAGAAATGAGAACATAAATGCAGAAGCCAAAGTAGCTTCAATTGCAGAAAAGATCAAAGAGAACAGACTGAGGTGGTTCGGACACGTGCAGAAAAGCAGAAGACAATCTGGTGAAGAAGATTTGGGGCAGACAGAAAGAAGGTAAGAGAAAGAGAGGACATCCAGCAGAGATGGCTGGATTGTGTGAAAGAAGATTTGTGAAAGTCAGGCATGAGTATTGAAGAAGGCAGAATTGAGAGAGTTGGTGACAGTTAACACAATACCCTGAACCCATGTAGAAAAATGGAAAAAGGGGGCTGATGATGATGATAAAGACGATATATATATATATATATATATATATATATATATATATATATATATATATATATATATATATATATATATATATATATATATATATATATATATATATATATATATATATATCAATCCAAAATGAGTAAATGGTGCAGTTAAATGAGTCCTCCAGCAATGCAACCAAAATGTAAAAAAGGAGAAACAGGAGGCACCAGACCACAGCAAATAAAATCATAAGCTTTAATAATGAAACAATGGTGAGCGCTTTCGCAGCCAAAAAGCTGCTTCATCAGACAACACAATCAAACTAATTCCTACTATTTAAACCCCTAATAGCCAATGAAATAATCAATATAATTAAATATGTAAATGAAATATTCATTGACTAAAAACAGCATATTATATAGTATTCACAAGCTAAAACATGTAGTAACCTTAAAACAAATTACAGGTCTAAAAAACACATACAAAAGACATGTATATAAAAAATATACATATAAAATATATATGTTATCTATGCAAAGTTCTATTCATTAATATGGGTTTAATAAAAAGTTTTCCATTAATGCCTCTACACATATTGGCTCGCAGCCTAATTATCCATTCAGGTTCTTTGGTTTCAACCTTATTCCTAACACCACCTCCTCTAATCCCTGGGGGGACAATCTCAACAAACATAAACTTAAACTGCTGTGATGTACCAAATTCCAAAACATGTTTTGCAAAGGCATTAGTCTCTACCTTTCTAGAAATGTCACATATAAGTTCTCTAATACGGTCTCGTAACCTACGTGTTATCATGCCTATATAAAAAGAGTGGCATGTAATACAGTAAGTTAAATAGACCACGTTATTGGTGTTACAATTTGCTATTAGTCTAAACTTCAATACCTTTCCTGTGTCTGGGTGTAAAAGACTTTCACTGTTATATAAATGTTTGCAGAAATTGCATCTACTGCATGGAAGGATACCATAAGTATGTTCAGACGGGCAAATACCATTCTTATCACCAAATTTGGCACCACATAAAAGTCTCTTCAGTGACTTCTTATTCTTATAGGCATACCAAGGGGTATCCCCAACCATCCCCCTAACCTGTTGGTCAGCACAATAAAATATTCCACTTCCTCCTATAAACATCCTGTAACAACCTAATATTACTGGAATAAGTCACCGGAACTCTCATAAAGTTACACAAGGACGTATTTGTCCAATAGTCCTATTGCAATCAGAGAAATAAGGTTTACCTTCTCTATTTCTCCTTCCAAGTGTATCCATCATCACTGATTCTACCACCTTCTTAGCATAACCCCTCTCAATAAACTTGTTCTCCAACTTACTTAGCTCACGTTTAAATTTATTCTCATTAGCTGTTAATCTTGAGACCCTTAAGGCTAATCCTCTCATAACATTCTTGAATATGTGCTATGGATGCATGCTGCCTCTCTGAACATATGCATTCTTATAGCATTCTTGCTTAAAGATTTCTGTTTTAAATTCCCATGTAGGCATCCTAGAGATTTTGACATCCAAGAAATCAATAGTAGTAAGAGAACTATTAGCAGTAAACCTAAGAAAATGAGTAGTATTATTAATTCTATTTAGAAAGGATATAAGTGCAGATTCCTCCCCTTTCCAAAGGAAGAGGTCATTTACAAATGTCCGATAAAAAAACTATACAGTCATGCATGTCTTCTTAAAATATTGCCTTTTTCCCATACGGCCATAACAATGTTGGCATAGTTATTGGCACATGAAGTGCCCATAGCTATGCCATCAATTTGCCAATATAAATTCTGTTCCAACATAAAGATGTCATTTTGCAGAATTATCTATACCAAAAAACATAACAGCTCAATAACTTTGAGTTCATAGGTACTCTCTTCCACTAAATACTGCTTAAGTAATTCAACCCCAAGACCACTGGGGATGTCGGTGAATAAAGATTGTGCATCTAGAGCTATCATCATACAATTCATTGTAGGTTGTCTATCTTTAACATGATCAAAAAGAACTCCCAAAAACTGTTTAGTATCTTTGAAAATATAACTGTTATTAGCCAAAATAGGTTTCAAATATTATTCAACATAAACTGAGAGTGGCACAGTACTCCACCCATGCCCCACAACTATGGGTCTCATTGGGGGGACAGAAGGATGTTTATGAATTTAAGGCAGTCCTTGAACTACAGGTATCAATGGTTATTCTACAATGAAAAAATTATAAAGATCTAAATCAATAATTTAACATTCAAATAAACCAATGTGTATTGATGTATTACATTGTGAAATACGTTCATGGTTAATACTGTCATAAGCATTGTTAGCATAGCATCCCTGAAAAAATTATAATCCATGAACACTAGAGGTCCCCCTTCATCCACAAGTTTAATGGATATGGATTGATCCTCACATAAACATTCGAGGGCTTTCCTTTCCCGCTTACTTAAATTCACAAAACATTTTGTTGTTACATTATCATCATACATTTTATAGATGTCCCTCAAACATGCTTTTTCAAAGGTTTCAATAATGCCATGATTAGTAGGTACATAACTACTCAATTTTCTAAAAGTTGGTGTGCAATTAGACATAATAATAACACCACCAAACTGTATTTTCAACATTAACTTACGTGTGAAAGTTTTTAACTCAATAATATTATCAGTTAATGTCATTTTACTAGCTGGTATGAAAGTCATACCTTTATTTAATACATTTATTTCTTCTTCAGTAAGTACCCGTTTAGACAAGTTCCATACTAACAACTGTTCTGTCTCTTCCACATCTTCTTTAAAGTCATTGCATTGTCGTCCTCTGCTGACACCTTCCTTTTCAAATGGCCTCGACTGTGGGACCACTTGCGAAAATGTGGAGTTCGAATAGGATAAGGTGTAGTTAAGGAGTTCAAAGCAGCACTCACAGTTTGTACAGCATTGGTATAATTCAAATGACTTGCCACATACATGCCATTTTTCTTCTGTGCTCCTCCTTGAACAAGTGCATCAGCTGACCTGACAATATTCAACAGAGCTAAATGGATGGTAGACATAGAAGGAGGAGTTCCCTATAAAGCCACTTCAGTTGTAACTCCACCATTCTGAGTTTTTAAGGTGGTTCAACCTCAACATCAGCCTGAGATGGAATTTCCATATCATTATTATTCCATCTAGTACTGGAGTTATTATTTGTCTCTCTAGGCCAAGCAAATACCTGGTGATTGGCAAAATTAAATGAGTCCCTTTGAAGCTTCTTCTTTTTATAAGACAAGAGATGGGAATCATAAGCGGTCATTACCTCAATAACATGATCCATCTTAACATCCACTACCATGGGCAGATATTTCTCATACAATTCAGTTTGCATTCTGCACACATTAGAGAGTAATAAATCTTCTTCTGATTTAAAATAGTCTATTAAGAGATGCATATAATTGAAACTCGTCTAGGTTTATTTGCTGCCACCTGGTTAATAAATATTTGTAAATAATACCATACGTAGGCATATTCAACACTCGGGGACCATGGGGTATATTATTTAAATTAATACAGGCTTCAAAGTGAAATATATATAAAACTACAAATGTAAATGAATTTCAGTCAAAATAATAGTAGTTTTACTACTATGTTGAGTCAACAGGAACATTTGCTCTGTTGAGGTGTTGATGTAATGTCACTTGTTACAGACTGCATTTTAAATATGGCTCTTGGATGAAAATATAATGTATTGCAGACAAAAGAACTTTAAACATATCAGAAATAGTTTAGCTTAAATAATCCAATCCCTGTATGTAAACATATCTACAAGCACTGCACCTATGAGGAAAAAGTACAGGCAGTTAGAACAAGAAAAATAAATGATCAGCAAAGCAAGGCATCCCAGGGTTAATACAGTTTTTATTATTCCTTGACAAGGTAGTTTGGCTGATTTAACTGACTGACCAATCATGTATCTGATTTGGTTTACTGACTGACTCACTGACTGACAACATACATCAGTGAGTACAGAACTTATTTACAGTTCTTGACAAATACAGTCCTGCATCTTTAGATATACATTGTGTCCTAAGTTGGTCATGCAGTTATTGCAAGTTATTTTAAAAGTGCTGCAGTAGACTATTTATGGGTGGCCATGGTGGTGCAGCGGTTAGCATTGCCACCTCACAGCAAGAGGTTCTCTGGTTCGATTCTCGGCTGGGGTGCCTTCTGTGCGAAGTCTGCATGTCCTCCCTGTGGTCATGTGGGTTTCCTCCGGGTACTCCGGTTTCCTCCCACACCCCAAAGACATGCTGTAGGTGGATTGGACACTCTAAATTGGCCCTAGGCATGAGTGCGTGCATGTGTGTGCCTTCTGGGAAAGGTTGGGCGCCGGGCTGGAATAGTACAGGCAGTTAGAACAAGAAAAATAAATGATCAGCAAAGCAAGGCATCCCAGGGTTAATACAGTTTTTATTATTCCTTGACAAGGTAGTTTGGCTGATTTAACTGACTGACCAATCATGTATCTGATTTGGTTTACTGACTGACTCACTGACTAACAACATACATCAGTGAGTACAGAACTTATTTACAGTTCTTGACAAATACAGTCCTGCATCTTTAGATATACATTGTGTCCTAAGTTGGTCATGCAGTTATTGCAAGTTATTTTAAAAGTGCTGCAGTAGACTATTTATGGGTGGCCATGGTGGTGCAGCGGTTAGCATTGCCACCTCACAGCAAGAGGTTCTCTGGTTCGATTCTCGGCTGGGGTGCCTTCTGTGCGAAGTCTGCATGTCCTCCCTGTGGTCATGTGGGTTTCCTCCGGGTACTCCGGTTTCCTCCCACACCCCAAAGACATGCTGTAGGTGGATTGGACACTCTAAATTGGCCCTAGGCATGAGTGCGTGCATGTGTGTGCCTTCTGGGAAAGGTTGGGCGCCGGGCTGGCAACTTGACATGGTAAAACTCCACTGCCAATCATGAGCGGACAGGTGATCCGCTGTGGCGACCCCTAACCGAGAAAAGCTGAAAGAAGAAGAAGAAGACTATTTTTGTAGTATTGCTATACAACCAGTTTTCCTTTTTTGGTATACAACTACAGAGTAATCATTTCTTGCTTCATCTTGCTTTGTCATCATATGCTCTTTCTGCTTAATTGTCTTATCATAACATTTCCAAAGAGTATTTATTATTATTACAGCTGCAGTTTACATTATTGCTACTGTTGAATAATTCAGAATTAATGAAAGTTTGCAACTTACAAAGTAGTACACTACAAAAGCTTAATAAAAACTTCATATAAAATCTGCAGCTTTGCAGCATGTATATTCAAGGCACAACATCTGCCCCTGTCATTCATTCTATAGATAATGTATGAAAAAGAATAATATACATTTTCTTATTCTTCAATGTTTGCAGCATATATGTACATTTTACAAATCATGTATTTTACATTATTTGCATTCTTTACACATATAGGGCCGGATTCATGAAGGCTTGCACGGAGTCTAAGAGTAGCGTAAGATAGCAGACAGGCAATATGTCCGCCGAGCAATTCAGCAATAGCCGGCAGGGGCGTGCATGAGAGCTTCTAAAGCTACTCTTGCACGGACAGTGTTATGGTATGCAAATTACCTCATTTGCTGCTGAAAGCTATGCAAATGAGGTAAATTTGCAATCCAGGAAACACTAACCTGTCCGTGGAAGAGTAGTGTTATTTGCAAAAATGTACTCCGTTGATAACGGAGTACCGTTCTGCAAAGAGCTAAACGAAGCTATGACAGTTCCAAATAAAGGATTCATCTAGTTGAGGAAGCATGCCAATGGCCAAATATAAGGCCATTGGCATTTGCAAATGTTGTAAATCCTTAAAATCCATTTTTTTCCCCCAATCGCCGATGTTTAAGCGTAGCGCAGTGGAGAGCAAAAGTGCTGCACTTTAAATAAAATGAAAAAAAGTGAAAAATAGCCACAAATGGGCATTATCTCTAAAAAGCTTGTTCTGCCATGCAGGTGAATGGCAGGCTGAAAACAACATGGCCACTGTGTAGTGGTTGCTAAGGGGGGGAAGCTCAGTGTGAGAGATGTAACCAAGCATTAGTAGGCAATCCTATGCAAATGAGGATAAGGATAGTGAATCCCAATTTTCCCAGGCATGTGAGCCATGTCTCTAGAGTGTAAGTGTAGGAGTAGGGGAGTAGTAGAGTAGACGATAGGTGACATCATGAGGGGGTATGTCTGAAAGACTGTAAGCTGATTGGAGCACTGTGGCTAGTGTTTGCCCTGAGTTGCTCATGATTGCAAGAGCATGTCTACAGTTGCCCTAGCTGAAAACAAGAAACCAAAGGTGTACACCATGGATATATTTGAAATTTATTGCAAACGGGCATGCAGCATGTGCGTGCATGTGTGCTTGTTTGCGTGGTGCAACCCCTTGTGGAAACAGAAAGGGAAAAAGGAAGGAAAAGTAGTAGGACTTAACCAAGGAGAACTAGCAGAGCTGCCAGGTGAAATATATGAGAATCAGCCAATTACACAGACAGTAGACTAGCCCAGCCCAGCCCAGCACTTTAAACTCTGCAAACAGCATTCTTCCCTGCTTTTTCCCAAGAACTCTGCAACACTGCAGTATACAAAGAGTGAAAACTTAAAAAGCTTAAGTCAGACAAAATGTTAGGGGCTGCTATTGCTATCATAAACCAACATGTGCAAGGTGCTGAGGGTGGCGATGTTGTGAATGCTGCTGAGCAACCCACAGTGAGGAGACGGAGAAGAGTGTACAAACCCAGGGTAACCTACCAGGGGCTACATGAGCTGGAGTTAGTGGAGTGCTATAGAGTGGACAGAGACCTCCTGCAGCAAATTGTTGAGCTGTGCCGGCCATGCCTCACACACAGAACCAACAGAGAGGAATCCATCCCAGTGGATACCAAGGTATGTGTTGGCCTACAAATACTAGCTACAGGTGCCTTCGAGAGACCAACTGGTGATATGATGGGGGTTTCTCAGGCATCAGCATCCAGGGTACTGCACCAGTTCCTGGATGCCATGTGAGCACATGTCAGTGAGCACGTATATTTCCCCAATTCCAGTGAGGCATTGGCCAGCAATATGCGTCTTTTCCATCAAACAGCAGAATACCCTGAGGTAGTGGGTGCAATAGACTGCACGCACATACACATCAAAGCACCGCCCGGTGAGCGGAGTAGGGTCTACATCAACCGCAAGGGCTTCCCCTCCATCGACTGCCAGGTCATGTGTGATGCCCAGGGCATAAGAATGAATGTGTGTGCTGGCTGCCCTGGAAGCTATCACGATTCCCACATCTGGCATCTGACACAGCTGTACCAGAGATTTGCCAATGGGGACATCCCTGACGGTCACATAGTGGGGGATGCTGGATACGCACTGGAGCTGTGGCTGATAACACCCATCAGAAATGCACATACACCCGAACAAGAACTCCATAATGAGGCACATGCACAAACAAAAAACATTATTGAGCATGTGTTGGGATGCTCAAGTCATGGTTCCCATGCCTGGACACATCTGGTGGAGCCTTGCAGTACTCACCAACTACATGTACCCAAATTGTCATGGTATGTACCATGCTAAACAATATGATCCTGCGAAAACAGCTGCAGCAGGAACAGCATGGGGCAGGGCCAAACAGCTCCCCACCATTGCCAAGGCCTGCACAGGCACAGCATGACTCAGAGGAGGAACAGCCTGAGCCTGCCCCAGTAGGCAGAAGGAGGCATGCCCAGTATGCCTTGGCCTTGGGAAAGAGGCAACGCATAGCACATACACTGACTCAGTAGGAACCCTGGAAATGACACCTCTCTCTAACTCGCACATACAATAAAAGAGATGCCTAACTTGACACTACCTGTTTTTAAACATGTATAGGGAGTGTACTATGTGTATCTGACATAAGCAGCCCTGCAGCACCACCTGAGGCATGATTGCCCTATTTTAAGCAATATAAAGCAGTGCTAAGCACATTTTACCACTATTTAGCATAGTTAAGCACTAAGCCATGACAGCATTTCACTGGCACAGACACACCAGGGCAATTGTAGACTAATGCAAACACAAACAAATGCTGTATCATGCCCTCTGAACTCCCCCCCAGGCCTATGCAAACAGATAAGAGCAGGCCAGGCAGTGTGATGTGAGTTGTGTAGGCTATGAAGTCACAAACTAATATACGTGAAATTGGATGCTAATATCTGTAGTACAGTAGTATGCCTCAAGCCAGTACGATAGGCAACAGTACAGACTGAAATGGAGTACCTGACATAGCAGTGCAGGCCTACCAAATGTGTATAAGTGTCAGGTGAAACCCTCATCCTAAGTACACCCACAGTAACAATCAGGTGTGCCCCTGGGTAGAAATGTACAAATAATAGCTGTCCCCCCTGTATGTAGAAATGTTGATAAGTCTATGCAAAGTGACTCATGGAAGCCCTGCAGGCACAGTGTGCTTCCTGTCGATGTACAACACAAAGGTGAGCCCTGAAGTAAAAACCAACTTGATTTTTCACAAACATATAGTATATATGTCCATACTGGGCTTGCTCACACACTTAAACAAATTTAGCAAATGTCAGTCAGCAACATACTGAAAGGTCATACTGGGCATGCTCCCACACTTAAATAAACAAAGCAAATGTCAGGCAGCAACATACTGAAAGGTCATATTGGGCATGCTCACACACTTAGGCCATGGCTGAGTACAGCAGTGGGCCACACATATCTGGCAGTTGCATATGTTTTACTCCAGGAACCTGTCACTATTCACCAATCCTGCCTTGTACACACAGTTATATGAAAACAGACACATATAATATATTGGAACCCTGTCATAATGAAACTATGTACCACAAGTACTTCAGTTGTTCACAGAAAGTGAAAAAGCAAAGAAGATTGATAAACCTGCAATCAGAATCGTGAATAAACAATGTGCACTCCAAACATTATCCATTCCATGTTCTGGCAAAATAATCTATGAAGGAGTCCATAAAGAACCATGACACTTCCTTCCGCTATGACATAAA
Organism: Protopterus annectens; assembly: GCF_019279795.1. Lineage (NCBI taxonomy): Eukaryota > Metazoa > Chordata > Ceratodontiformes > Protopteridae > Protopterus > Protopterus annectens. Next base: position 1,298,645,590 of record NC_056729.1, read on the forward strand.
TAGCAATGTACACTCATATATGTCCTGAGTCAGTGCAAACTGTAAATGACTGACATTGCCAACATCCTGTCAGACAGGCTCATACAGACATGCCTCCCTCTCACTGACAAAAGGCCCTATCATCATACCTGGAGACTGTAAAAGCACAGATATCACATATAGAATGGGTAAACAACTCCTTTCAAACCTGAAAACATGACGTCTATGGGATTACATTGTTTCCCTAGCTGTGTCATAAGTGAACTCCAGAACAAACAGACCCTGCACCTGAACAGTCTGTTGAGCCTCACCCTCTGTACAGGATATGAAACTGTTTAATGTGTTAGAGCAATGTTTGGCACACTCCACAAGTGTTGGTGCACAACAGACCATGGGAACTATTGTCCTATAAGCCTATTAAGCCTGATCTGCAAGGCCATGGAGTCCATCATGATGGAACTCATAAACAGAGCTATTGGGAGCCTACAAACACCCAACCCTATCAATTTTGGTTTGGTCAAGGACAGATCATGGTTCCCAAACCTGCTAGACTGTTTTCAAGGTAGTCACCCAGGACATACATCAATGAAATGAGCTACACACGTCCCACATAGACCTTGAAAAGCCCTTTTCCAACATCCCAGACACATGTCGTATCCACAAAATCAGCAACCTGTGCATAAATATGTATGTCATCTGATGGATTGCCAACTGGGGCACAGATAGATCACACAAGGTAAGAATTGTGGTCTCCTGTTCAAGCTGATAACAATTGCTGCCCCCCGTGGCTCAGTCCTGGGACCCCTTCTGTCTGGTGTATACTTTTCAGAAATACTGTCAAACACACGAGGGCTATGTTTAGCAAAGTTTGTGGATGACTGCAAAAAACTTGTCATACTCGATATTTGGGACAACAGAGACATCCTTAAAAAGGGTCTCAGTCAGACAGATGTGGTGTCAAAATTATGGCCTCGAGCTACAGTCATACAAATATCACATAGGTGCCAACACCCTAAATATGGAGGTGATAACAAGGGATCTATGGACACATGTGGATAGTCATCTCTACTTCCAGAAACACATTCACAAAGTGGTCAGACAATCATGCTATGTGTTCCCACAAACTGCCAAGGTCTTTGCATGTATGTCAAAGGAGGTTCCCTCTACTCATCAGTCATCAGACCCATCAGAGAGTACCACAACACACTTGCGATGAATCTGACTAGGCATCTGCAGAAGCTGGAAAGACCACTGAAGTACCTCAACAAGAGGATTACTGGCCTCAAACAGATGCCGCATGCAACAAGACTGAATTTAACTCAATCTGTACTGTGTTGCATACTGTCTACTCAGGAGATCTCTGCCCAACAGACAGATCCATGTCATGGCAACACTCAAATCTGCTCTGAGTTACAGCTCAATGGCACTAAATGTACAGACCCAACTGATATTGCCAACATCCTGGCAGATAGGATCAGTGCTAACTTTACCCCCCTCTCACACATGAAAGAGCACATCTCTATAACGGAAGACTGCAAAGTTGCTGTCATCACGGCTGCACAGGTAAAAACACTCTCCAAAGCCAGCATCACAGCATCCATGGGACCAGATAACTTCCCAGGTGGTGTTCTACACAAACTACAGAACGAACAGGCACCACACTGACGTACCATGTTCTTTCATAGCATCACCTCAGGTTTTGTGCCTGCTGAATGGTGCACAGCAATGGTTATCCCACTACACAAGGGTGGAGACACCACGGACCCCATGAACTAGTGCCCCATTAGCCTGATGAGCCTGCTCTGCAAGGCCATGGAATGTATCATCATACAACTTATAAAAAATACATTGGTAATCTCCAAACTCTGGGCCACAACCATGTTGGGTTTGTAAAATGCAGATCATGTATCCTAAACCTGATAGATGACACTGAAGCAGTCACCAGAACTGTAGACAAGGGTAAGGTGGTTCGCACAGCCTATGTAGATCTTGCCACAGCTTTTAACACCATCCCCCACTCTGGAATTATAGATAAACCCACTAAACTAGGTATACATTGCTATGTCAGAAGATGGGTTGCCAACTGGCTCACTGACAGAACACACACTGTGAAAGTAGCAGACTCCAAGTATGACTTTGGACCAGTGACGAGTGCAGTACCACAGGGCCCAGTCCTGGGTCCTGTCCTGTTTTGTATCTACTTCCCTGAAGTAATCTTTAACATGGAAGGTCTGTGGCTAATGAAGTTTCCAGATGACTGCAAACTAGGAGCCATAGTTGTAAATAATAAAGATGTGGACATCCTACAAAAGGGCCTCACTGAGACAGATGCCTGGTGTCAAAGCCATGGCCTCAAGCTCAATACCAATAAGTGCATTGTCATCCCCTTTGGTAAAAACTCTGTAGCCATGAACTACAACATAGGTGGTAGCATACTTAACACTGAAAGTGTGATAAGACACCTTGGGTCACAGGTGGACAGTGGACACACCTGTGATAATCACACCCCCACAGTAGTCAGGAAATCCTTCTACGTGGCACACCTCATCACAAAAGGTGTCTCATGCAGAATAGAAGAGGACATTGTTCCCCTCTACTCATCACTCACTAGATCCATAATAGAGTGCAATGCCCCTTTTTTGCTATGTTCCTCACAAGACATCTACAACTGGAAAGCCTGCAGAAATACCTCACAAAGAGCATTAGCGCCTGAAATACATGCCATACACAGACCGTGTCAAAATGCTCCAGCTGTACTCTCTCGCATATCGCCTACTCAGAGGTGATCTCTGCCTAACATACAAAGCTATGTCAAACACAGAGCTGTTGGACATGCTCCACATAAAACACTCATAATCCCTCTGATCTTCGGCATCAAAACCTAGAGTGAAATACAAAAGGAAGGGGTGTATCCATTTACCTTATGGATACCCCCACCTTCAGGTTAGTAGCACAGTATGAGGTCTTGGAGAGGATGCAAGTGCAAATAACATTGGGCAAAGCTGCTTATCAGATTGTAGCCTGCTACAGATCACCTACCTTGTTTCAGGAACCTCACTCAGTATTCCTGAGAACAGTGGAAAATATAAAGGTCCTATCAAACACCATTATATGAGGAGATTACAACTACCAAAACATTGAGTGGGAGAATTACTCGTGTACAATGTCCTTTGCCCAATGTTTCCTAGAGTTTAAAAACTCAAACGCCCTGGAACAGCTGGTCACCATGCCCACTAGAGGTGACAACATACTGGACCTGATCATCACCAACATGGGGTACCAGTGTTCCACAACAGAGGTAAACCCCTTTCTGGTAATATCAGATCATAAAGTAATCAAACTGGACATCCACATCCCACCCCCCCCCCGAATCAAGGAAATCACTGTGAAGATATTTTCAAAAGCAAACTGCACACTTCCCAAGACCAAAGTGATAAGTTCCAAAGCCCCCTTGCTATAAGATAAGGCTATACAATCTACTGAATCATTTACAAGTGCATTCTATGAGCATCTACAGGGATGCATGGATCGAGACATCCCAAATAAAACCAAGATGCACTCCTCCAAAAATAAGAAACCAATCTGGTGGTCGTCACCCATAAATAAGCTATATAACAGAAGGAGGAAATGAACACATGATAGAGAAAACTTCACAAAAGGAAAGGCATCACTGATCATTATTAGGAAAAAACAATGATCGCTCATAAAATAATCCAAGGCCAGCTTCTAAAGACAAATTGCCAAAGAATGTAAGAATAACAACCACAAAGCCTTCGTTAGCTATACCAAACATTTAGGTGGCAACTCTTAAATATGCTGTCAGCTACTGCAAAATGGCAAAGAATACACTGAACCAACTTACATTGCCCACATCCTGGGGGACAAGTTCAGTGCAAACCGCCCCATCACCCCCAAAAGGGCCTGTGTCCATCCCAGAAGAATGCACAGCCCCAGACTTCATGGATATGCAGGTAAAAACAGCCCTCTCCAAAGCTAAGAACACAGCATCAATGGGACTGGATGGTGTCCCAGGCTGCGACTTACACCAGCCCCAAAAGGAACTACACCCTCACCCACATTCACTGTCCAGACTCAACCTTACCACAGGCTATGTACCCAAAGAATGGCATACAGCAGCAGTCATCCAGCTCCACAAAGGGGGTGCCACAACAGAACCAGGAAACCATTGCCCTATAGGCCTACTCAGCCTGGTCTGCAAAGCTATGGAGCAAATTATCATGGAACCCATAAACAGAGACATTGGGGACCTCCAGACACTGGACTTTCCCAACTTGGCTTTGTTAAAGGCAGATACTGCCTCCTAAACCTAGTTGACTTATTTGAAACAGTTACCAAGGACATAGATGGAGGTGAAAGTAGTCCACACAGCCCACCTAGACCTCACTAAGGCCTTTCGACACCATTCCCCACTCTTGCATCATGGACAAGCTTACCAGCTTGAACATTAACAGCTATGTCACAGGATGGGAGGCCAACTGGCTCACAGATCAAACACATATGTTCAGAGTTGCGGGTGCCATGTCCGACTCTAAACCAGTCACAAATGGTATCCCACAGGTCTTGGTCCTGGGACCCCACCTGTTCAGTAGATACTGCTCAGAGGTACAGGCAAGCACAGGAGGAGTATGGCTGAACAAGCTTGCAGATGACAGCTAACTGTGGTCCATAATCGACTCTATGGCTGACACAGACATCCTCCAGAAGGGTCTTACAGAGACAGATACCTGGTGTCAAAACAATGTCCTCAAGCAGAATGCCAAAGAATGCATAATCATCCCCTTTGGAAAGTTCACACAAATGACCACATAGATGGTCATCCAGTATGTACGGAGAATGTAATTATGGCCCTAGGGACCCAGGTAGATAGTAAACTCTCCTTTGATGATCACATTTCCAAAGTGTTTAGAAATTCCTTCTATGTAGCCCACCTAATGTAACCCACTTTGCTTTTGCTGGGATCAGAGCTAGGACACAAAATACCATGACAGAAACAGTTTCCCACTAAGCTATCCCACATATACAAAATTTTGACACATTCACCAACACATTCACCATCACACTCGGTCAACCTCACATAGCAATTATTGCAACAAGTACATGTGGGTGTGTATTGGTTCATAGATAGGTAATAGGCTATTGGCCCTAAGGGTCTATAGAAGCCTAGCCAGATGGTACCCTGGCCTTTGACACCCAAGTAATTTAATTTCATGTGCCCCTGTCAAGCAGAGCCACAGAGGTGATTTCTGGGATGTATTTCCTATCTCCCATCCAATCATCAAGATTATTCATGACGAGTGCTACTGAGGAGCTTTGTTTGCTATTGATAGGTAGTTTGTTCCACAGTATGGGATGTCTCTGAGATAGGAATCTATCCCTCCAGCATGTTCTGTTTATTGAGGTGACAAGGTTTAGGTCCCTAGAGCATGTTGCTCATAGGGATTGTGATCTGTTTACGTGGAGCATGTCCAACAGCTCTGGGTTTGACATAGATTTGTGTGTTAGGCAGAGGTCACCTCTGGGTAGGTGGTATGCGACACAGTCTAGCTGTGGTTTTGTGAGATGGTTTGCATAGGGCATCTGTTTGAGGCCAGTAATACTCTTTGTGAGGTATGTCTGTGGCCTTTCCAGTTGCTGTAGATGTCTTGTGAGGTACATACCAAAAGGGGCATTGTACTCTATAATGGGTTTTGTGAGTGATGAGTAAAGGGGAACACTGACCTGTTTTTTCCTGGATGACACACCTTTTGTGATGAGGTGTGCCACGTAGACAGATTACATGACTAGTGTGGCACTGTGATTATCAAAGAGGAGACTACTGTCCACCTGTGTCCCATGGTCTCTTATCACACTTTTGGCGTTAAGTCGACTACCGCCTATGTGGTAGTTCATGGGTACAGAGTTTTTACCAAAAGGGATGCCAATGCATTTTCGACATTGAGCTTGAGGCCATGGCTTTGTCACCAGGCATCTGTCACAGTAAATATGTCTCTGTCTCTCTCTCTCTCTCTCTCTCTCTATATATATATATATATATATATATATATATATATATATATATATACATACATATAAACATACATTGGTGTACATATAGATATACATATAGGCACATATACAGTCCACCTTTCATGGTGGGAATATCAATTATGCGAAGGATGTGAGGTATACAGTTATGTAATAATATTGCACAGTCTTGTGCGAAACACATTGAAGGTGTTCTCAGCCCATGTAGCTTTAGCAGGCCTCACTGGCTGCAACACTGCAAACCTAACAAATCACACCCACAGCGTTTAACCACCACATGTCATATACCAGCACTGTATGTTGTCTTGTTTGCCACACACTACAACCTACATACAAATATGCACATAACAACCTTGACCTACATATATATGACTACCCTTCACAAACAGTTGCAGTATGTCCCTTGCTCTATGCACATTTACAGATGCTAATATATCTGACACAGATATATCTCTCCGTATGTGTGTGCCATACACACACAAGGTCCACACTGTTGTAAGTCCCTGGACCTCACGGCTGACCTGTTGGGCCTTGCTGCAACATGAACAGGTGTCACATGTGAGCACACAGTAATATTGGAGGGTGTATATATAGCTGCAAATGCTAGATTAGCATACTAGCCTGGTACAACAGTTGCCAATGCTAAGCTACACGTTAATATGACTATCACACATGTGTTACTCTGTCACATCTATGTTTATATAGCTGCATGCACTACTCCTCCAAACAGCCATTATCCACACTACTGTACAGAACACAAATAACATGGATCAGATGTTTGACATTTAATGCTGAGCTACATATGTCACAGTTATGTCCCACTGCACACAGCTACACACTGATTTGTCCATGGCAGTAGTTATGCAGGGCATCTATGCATAGATACGTACTGCTGCCACATATGGATGTTTCAAAGTATATAGAGTACTCTTCAAAAACATCTACTACATGCCAGTAAATACATATCTGTTACATACCTTTCCTTTGTATGTGTTGGTAGTATTATATTCCATGTGTCTTTGGCTTTTTTTTTTTTCTGTTGATGTGGGTGTGTGTGTCTCTCTCTGTCTCTGTCTCTCTCAATATCTGCAATGGAATGATTGCATGTGTGGGCAGCAAGTACAGCCTGCTTTTATAGGTATCTGCACATGTGCATGTGATGGCCTCTGCACCAATTGGTGGCCACCATTTGGTAATTTCATGCAGCCTGCTGTGTGGTAATTGCAGTACTCACTGTCATAGCAACCCAATGCTATAAATTGCTATGTCAGGTAGGCGTAGCCCTTTCAGCTTTCCAAAGTGGGGCCCATGCTTGTTTGCTGTGGACACTGTTGTTTAAGTCAGAAGGTTGGTGTAGTTCTTATATCTGAAGCTAGGGGTGTAGCCAGTGATTTAAATGTTGTACTCAGACCTGAATATTGCCACTTCCAGTACACAGTTGTCAGTGTAGAATTGTACTCATCCCTACAAATGCTAACACAAGATACATGGGAGTATGTAGTTTCTTTTCTACTTATACAATTTACTGCCATACAAAAGTAGTTATTGAGATGTATTCATTTGGTACATGAAATGTTTGTGAACTGCTGTACTGTGAATATGAATGCACTCACTTCTGCACAGTTTGTGCTTTTTTATTGTTGACATTAGCACAGGATGCTCAAGAAAACTGGACAATTTCAGTACTGAGTATGTCTGCCTACATCCTTGGTAGACCCTGAACACACAGATATATTGTACAATTGGGTGGGGATGCAGACATACAGAGAGCATTATGTATTATTGTGTAAATGTTATCTTGCTGGACTTAAAGAGTTGCTGTGTACCTGTTAGTTTAGCAAGGCAAGTAGTCTGCCTGCATAGCTCCCAACTGTGGACCTATCCAGATGGTAGCCAGACGTTAGGCTGTTATTCTCTGTCTGTGCAACACACAGGTCTTTTCAGCACTGGTACAATGGCATTGCTACAGTCATTTGCTACCAGTACATGGCTACATCCTTTGGTATTTCAGTGTTGTACTCCTACATAAGGGTATGCTTGTGGAACTCCTTCCAAAGCTATTTGCACAGTGTGTAACAGCAGAAAAGCCGATATGCCTGTGTGTTTCTGCCTCGGCCAGGCCTCTGAATCACTCAGGTACATATTTGAACAGAGTGAGGTAAAGGTAGGTAAAAGTGAGGTACACCTTCAAAATATTAGAGACAATAAGTGGAAACTTTTGGAGAACCAGTGCATATGGATTACTACACCTTTTCTGAATTACAAGCGTGTCTAACTCCTACATATTGTCATTATTCATTAGGTGTAATATACCACCTTTCTGCCTAATGTCAGTACCTTTCAGGGGATTCAGAGGGTCACAGCTAACATATGTTTCAAAATCAGGGACATCCCTGAAATGTAGTCACAGTTGGGATGTATGTCCTCTGCCCTAATCAGATATGCCACTGTTTGCCCTGCTATGATACTGTGTGGGGGTTATAAAGTGCTGCTGTAACATCATTTACTGCTAGAATGGCTGGTTCTCTTATCACAGTCATGTAATGCAATTCCACAACAACTGCTGGTAAAGTTCCACAGAACAGGTTTTGTGTTATGGAATTCCTATTTTTCCTTTACATTCACTCATTCTTATGCATGATATATCTATTTCAGCAACAACCTGCTGTATATCTACAGTGGCTTAGTGGTACTTCATGCAGTCTAGTGTGTCCAAGGTCCGGGGTTCGACACTGACAGAGGTGTTTTATTTTGCTGTTGAGCAGAATAAGGGCCCTCACATGCAGGGTGACTAAGGAACTTTTAAGCAGTTGCAAGCAGGTTTGCGCGGGTTTGCACGAAGCTTAGCAATGCTTAGCTAAGCGCACACAAGTGCACACTCGCGCAAACCCGCTAACTACTGCTTAAAAGTGCTTACTCCCACTAACCCTCGTGCTCATTTCTTTGAAAGAAAAGAAAATGGGGAGATAGGACAGTGGTGAAAAAGGGGCACAAAGAGGGAAAGATAGTAGAGAAAACAGCTCCAGATGTGCAGGACGGGTGTAGGGAAGGACCATAGCTGCCCATTTCTTTTACAGCAACAGCTGTGCATATGCAATAATTTTGGAGGGAAATATGAAACCTTCCACCCCTGAGAGAGGGGTGAGGACAACAAAGTATGTTGTACTGCCAATTAAATTACATTTTATATGTCCAGCAGACATGTGTGCAAAATGGGCAGCTATGTATGGGGCGTAATTTTTTTGGAGCAGATTGCCTTTTGTTTTCTTTTTCCAGGTGAGAGTGGAATGTGGGGTAGGGGATGTAGGTATATTTAGGGAGGTAGGTTGGGGAGGAAAACAGACAGGACAAACAAGACGCATACAGGGGTGGAATATGACATGTGGGGGTGAACAACATTGACAGGGAAGGATGTTTGGAAACCACATGTCCATGAGCCCACAGATGGCGACAGTGGAACTGAGATCCCCACCCATGGGCAGTCACCACTGCACCTTCATAGCCCAGAGGGTGGCTGTGCTGGGGGCTGCATAGGAGGGACAGGCTCACCCATGAGTTGTGCCACTCATGCCTCAAGCTGGCGTAGAGAATCAGTGACAGAACTCTGGATCTCCCTACGCACCACAGCCTGGACCATTTGGAGGGTGAGAGGAGGCCCTCCTCCACCCACACTTGCATGGGGGGATGAGCCCCATCCTCTGCAGCACTTCCACCCAAAGGTGGCACAGGCCCAATGGAGGAGGAGGTCCCGGGCTGGGCACCAGACAAACTGCTGCCAGGTGCCATCGCCAGCTGAGGTGGGACAGGTGGGTCTGCTGAGACTGGCCTTCCCATACGTTCTATGTTTAGGAGGATTTAATGACAATATGGGTTGGTAACAGCCAACATCATTCCAAATTAGTTGTAACGGCATGCAGTAGTATTTCCATTAACCCAACACACCAGAGTTCCAACAGTTGAACAGCAAGAATAACACATGCATATATAAAACAACAGTGGACATTCCAACAGCATGCAGGATTAATTGGTGGCAACAGGCCACCAAGAGTGTGGTATTTGAACAGGGCACATGCATCAAAGTTAATGCAGATATTTATAAACCAATAGGACATATGTCCCAACAAATGTTTTGAGATTAGACATACCCATTGAGGTGTGGAATTGCATTGTTTATGCACATACAGTAGGGTGTAAAAAGATACTTCCATTAACAACTTATATATACTTATAGTTTGCACTACATTCCTATTGACTGCAGGTATATATCCCCTACATGTATTCTTACACTAGGCAATGTCCATTAAAGTGTGAAATGGGTTTTGCTAGTTCTTTATATACCTGACCTGTATCTGACATACAAACTGTCCAGGATGCAGATGTTACTGCTACGTATTTATATATTATATTTATATTTATATATCTACATATCTAGATGTGTTCAGGTGACATTATCAGTTATATTTTAACAGTCCCCTACATTTCTAGCAGCACACTGACATTTCTGGGGAACACAATAACAAGCTACTCATGTGCCAGATTAACCTGTACATGCCGGCCATGAAGCAACAGTTGAGGACTGTATATATGCTTAACAGCTACTGGCACTCCCTTCATCCACTTTATATGGGCCTAACCAAGTGTGGGTTGACAGCGCTTAATACAACAGTACTATTTCTATAATGCAAGAGTACAACAACATATCAAAGACAGTGACATGGACACACTCCAGGAATTATACCATTATTAATTACATAACACACTTTTCTAGAGGCTCTCTCATTTATTTGATATAACAGTGCATGCAGAAGACTTATTCAAGACGTATTATACCTTTATTAATGGGTTACAACACTCTTTTTCAGGCTCTCTCACTTATGTTATATAACAGTACATGCAGAGAAGTTATTCAAGACTTATTATACCTTTATTATTGGGCTACAACACTTTTTCTCAGGCTCTCTCACTTATTTTATATAACAATACATGCAGAATAATTACTAACCTGCCTGGTGGTGCATCCTTAGCAGCCTATCTGCATAGGCTTGCTAATTCACAGCATGGACACCTGCAGCTGTGAAGTTAATAAAGTGATATTGAGACATACCTATCCATAATATAGACTACAATAGCAATCCTTACATACTTCATTCCATGGCTACCTAATCAGTAGTGGAGCATTTTCCATCCCACGGGCCTCCTGTATTCACTGGTTCAGTCGGTCCTCCTTGCGTCTCTTCAGGTCTGAGTAGTGGTGTCTGACTTGCTCACCAGTCCGAGGGACGCCTTTGGCACTGGTGAGATCATGAGCTAGACGGTTCCAGGCTTCCGCTTTGTATTGGGTGCCTTGGAACTGGCCCTGCAGGAGTCTCTCCTCATGATTATGGACGAGGAGCCAAACCATTACTTTTGACTCCTTAATGCCCCAACGTTGTGCTCGAAATCGAGAGCACTCTCCAACACCGGCCATGCTGACTGCAGATGGGAGCTACAACCAGTTATGGCAAGTATTCCTACCTATGGAGCTTAAATATGCCTCATTTCCCAGACTTATCTGTGATTGGATGGTTTTGAAGAAACTCAGCTGAAAGCACACCTGCTTAGCAATGGGTCAACTTCTATTGATATGTATGTGTGTGTTGAAAGTGCATGCATATGAAAAGCTGTCATGGCTTAGTAGTTCAGTGCTGTGATTATGGTGCAAGTATCCTGGGTTCGAGGCCTGTCATTGCCTTTTATTTTACTACTGGCCAGACAGGCTAGGAGGTGTGGCTGCATTTAGCCGACTTTGCTAAACTTTGCCCAACATTGCTCTACATTGCTCTAAGTTGCTCGACGTTGCCTGACGTTGCCCACTGTTGCACTAGTTAGCACGGTGCGCAGCTACACGCAAACATGTTCTGTTTGCGCTAGTTGGCGCAATGTGCAGCTCCGCGCAAAGCTATTGCGCTAGTTAAAGCAGTGCTAAGCTATGAGCAATTATACTGAAATGTGCTTAATACTGGTAAACGTTGCTTAGCAGTGCTTCACATTGCTTAAGATACGTTACTTATGCATGTATCAGTATGCATAACCATTTCACTTTCTTATATATATATATATATATATATATATATATATATATATATATATATATATATATATATATATATATATATATATATATATATATATATATATATATAATTCGTTCACTACTACATGGGCCATTTCAATGCTTTTTACTAAAATTTCAAAGATAAATGTCAGGAATTCTTTTCATATACAGATTTCCAACAGAAAATAAAAAGGGGAGTGGTGGGACTCGAACCGGGAATGCCTCCTCTTTGTGCAAAGGTTCTATCACTACGCTATTGCTATTTTGCTTAATTGGCATATAAGTTTCTTATTATCCTCTTCGATGTCTTGACTGCTAACTGTAGCTAAGCAATGGGCAAACCTGTGCAAACATGCGCAAATACAGGCAGCTATATCGGGAATAATAAAAAAAATATAAAAGTTTTACATTTTATAATTGTACTGGGGTTTAGAATGTGGGGGAGTGTAGTGTTGGGCATGTACACATTTGAGCGGACTTGCTCATGTCAGTTGACATTTCCCAACTGAGAGACTTGCAGGGGTGTGGATTTTTGGACTGCTCGGCGGTCCGACATGCCCCCTGCACTTGTGCATGCTCCATGTTAGCCTTTGAGTTGAGACAGTGCGCCCTCATTAATATGCATGGCACGCTGCCGTCTTACTCTTAGACTGGCGTTTCCGTGTAAGACTACTTTAGTCTTGCACAGAGGATTCGTGAATCCTGGGGTCAGTTTAGGAATTTTTTGATGAAAATAGAAAAGTACTGATTAATACATGTTTTATACAACTTCTAACAGAAGAGCCATTCCTGCTGTTACAATACATCAGTGTGTGTGTGTGTGTGTGTGTGTGTGTGTGTGTGTGTGTGTGTGTGTGTGTGTGTGTGTGTGTCAGTGTGTGACCCTTGTTTCAACCTTCTGTGACCTTTCCATTCTATTTTTTTTCCTAATAAGTGGCTGAGTTAGTCTTATAGCTAGTTTGCATCTGTCTGACATTTGATTATTAGAAGAATTATTTTCAATATAAATATTTATTTATATTAATAATTATGCCTTGATAAAGAGAGGAATTATTCATAAGCACTATCTTATCTTGGATGATGCGTTTTCAGCCAGGTATTGTATTTCCATGCAGGTTTTTATTTATGCTTTCAGTCACTGACATTCACATAAAAGATTGTTCACACATGCTGCTCAGGGAAGATTGCCGTAAGCTGGTTTCTCAACATTGCTTGAGATCCTAATACTATAACACTGTATATGGCAAAATGTAATGCAGTGTCATATTAGACAGACCTTTTTAAAATAATGCTTAAGTGGAGCAGTAGAACAGAATATGCAATTCAGTGTGCAGTGGAGGTTTCAACTATCAGCATGCCTGCTTCTTTTTAACTTTATACCTCAAACATAAAAAAAAAAAACATTGGTAGTCATTCGTTTGTCGATTGTTTTTTTGTGCCCAACTTAAAGTAGCTTATGTGCATGTGTACCTAAAAGCATGAAAAATAATGTCTTCCTACTTGATGAACACATAGACAATTACAGCAACCTTAGATTTTATTGTTTCTTTATATTTAATGGCATGGAATTACATTTAATGATAATCACATTACATTGAAAGTCTTGTATAAAGATCATATTCAGAATTACATTAAAGTTAAATGTAACAAAAGCAGAGTAAATTCAAAGGGCACTATTTCAAGAAGATTAACTAAATATTTAACAATAATAATCATAACAAACAACTAATGAATATGTAATAGATTCTCTAAAGGAGTTCCACACTAGCAGCCATGGTAACTACATATACAGCCTCAAAAATCATAGTGGCTTGTAATATATATACATATATTGCTAAATAATTGTTTCCCGTACTTGAAGAATGTGCAGCCTGGTTCCTAGATAATTATTAAGCAATTTAATCTTAAGAAGCCATGCCTTACATTCCCATGGTAGTTTTTAGCCCTTATTTGCGTATGAAAAACTAAGAGATAGGGAGAGCAAGAGAATATGTTAGACACAAACCGATGAAAGAACACAAAACTGAAAACTGGTTGCAGTAAGGAAGGCACCAAACACAAAACATAAGAACAAGCAGTTTAATCCAAAATGAAGCACTTTTTGTCACAGTAAATACTGTAGCTTCTTCAGATCCAGGATATCAAGGATATGTTAGGACATTTACTTGTCACCCCTATCCATGAGGGATACTATTCATTCATCCAAATTACACCAGAGTAGAGTAAGTGGATGATGGTTCCACATAAGAGGTATTCCATGCTCTCTGTGATTCATATCTGTCCCTCCAACACAGTGAACTTATGTTGCACAAAAGACTGAGATCCCTTGAATGGATGTTGACACTGCCATTGGACTTGTGAAAGTGTAATAGGCCTGTCAGGATACTGTCTGATGAAGCTATGTGTGAAGCAGAGGTCACCTGTTACTAGCCTGTATGACATTAGAGTTAGTATATGTAAGATATGGGTTGTGGATGTCCAGGAGGTAGTTATTACATGCAACAAATAGGGTGTGTGGATACAAGAGGGTACAACCAGTTTCAAAGAGCTTACATATTTCTCTTCCTAAGTATGATTTCTCAATTTGTTTTTATAGTCACTGATTAATTGATTTACACACACATATATCAATCTACATATATCTTTATTTTTATGTATGTCATGTATGCATATATATATGTATATATATATGTATATATATATATATATATATATATATATATATATATATATATATATATATATGCATGTATATACACACACACACACACACACACACACACACACACACACACACATATCTATCTACATATATCTTTATCTATATCTATGTATGCAATATATGCATATATATAGTTCCACTTTATAATTTCAAAATACTGCAATCTCAAATTTCACTATCCTGAGACCATAAAGGTGAATTTTTAGAATAGTGAAAGTTCATAATCACGAATTCAAATATCTCAAATTTGCAGTTATGGCTTTATGCTTCTTGCAGTGTTTTGTGTGGATGGTGTATTGTGTCATGTGTTGTTTTGGGTGTGATTTAAAGTAAGTGAGTGTTTTGTAAGGGTTTTGGGTGGGAGTTTGAATGCATGTGAGTGTGTCTGTAAGTTGTACATGTGGGTTAGGGTAGGTAGGTGAATGTATGAGTGTGTAAGTGTTGGATGTGCTGCTGTTAGTATATGTGTGATGTGTGTGTGTGTGTGTGTGTGTGTGTGTGTGTGTGTGTGTGTGTGTGTGTGTGTGTGTGTGTGTGTGTGTGTGTGTGTGTGTGTGTGTGTGTGTGTGTGTATGTGTGTATGTGTATGTGCGAGGGACTGTAGACTGTCTGGGTGTGAGTTTGCTGTCTTTTCCTGTTTGTGCAATCTCAGAGTTAGTATATATAAGTAGGGGGTGTGGGGGTGCAGCCCCCCACATGGTTGGGGCAGGGGGGATTTGCCCCCCTGCTTATATGTAGTGTAGGTGTGTTGGTTTGTGTTGTGTTTGTGAATGTTTTGTTGTTTGATTTTTTTGTAGTGTGAGTAGGATAGTGTTTGTGTTGTCTGGTGTATAGTGTGTTTATGTTCGATATTTTGTATTTCGCAGTTTTGGGGTTTTGGGATTTTGAACATTCACCTTTATGGTCTCGAGATACTGAAATTCAAGATTTCAGTATTTCAAGATTATAAAGGGGAACTACATAGTTATATATATATATATATATATATATATATATATATATAAATGTATATATTTATATATATATATATATATTTATCTATATATATATATATATATATATATATATATATATATGTGTGTGTGTGTGTGTGTGTGTTTGTGTACACACACACACACACACACACACACACACACACACACACACACACACACACACACACACACACACACACACACACACACACACACACACACACACACACATACACAAAACATAAGTTTCAGCTGCATTTGAAGATGAGAAAAGTCACCCAGCATAATGTTGCTGTTGAAATAGGCATGATGTGATGTTTGACTATGCTAGTATTTCTACTATTCCATGAATGAGAATTGAACTTGGAAGTGCAAATATGTTGCTTACCAATACCACAAATGTGCCAGCCAACAAAAACACTGCCATCACCACAAGCACAATAACAACTGCTTGTACATAATTTCCAACCCAGCAATAGTGACCAATATGACTGTAAGACAGCGTGGAACAGTTTAGAAATGCACAATCTATAGCATGTATCACAATCAATGTTAACAGTGACAGCAATGTACAGTATCAAGGGTGATAGGTGTTCAAATGATGTATTCTTACTCTGATGAGGAAAAAAAATATTATAAGCATGGCTATAGTCTGACACAAAAGGGAACAATCACATCCCCATTAATAGCCATTTGTTTTTCCTGGAGGAACAGACCAGCATGAAGTCATACATTACTGCTTTGAGAAAACCACCCAGTGATGCAGGGACAGAATAGTAACAGTCATTTATGGCAAGGAGGAAGAGTTGGTTGCACATGCATTCTGTAACGACTCCCTTGATCACAAAAAAGAGGCAGGTGCTGGTTCCCGAAAAAGTTGAAGAATATTGCCAGTGCCATAAATGATTTCTCCCTCAAATGTGGTGCAGGCAAGGTCTGTGTGAAACTGGGGGGGGGGGGTGTATGTGCTGTTAACACACAAATCTCTGGCAAGATTAACAGTCATGGTGGTGCTTTTGCTCCTGTGGACACTATAGAATCCATACGTGATTTATCTGCCAAGCTGCTTTCTCCTATAAAGAGAATACTTCCTTCACAAACAGCACCCCTTTAACAAGTCTACAATTACAAAGTACAACTTCTATTTACCCATGAAAACCTTAAAGACCTGTGTTGTTTGAAACTACACATTATGGATGGTACATTTTCAAGCTTTGGCTGCATATGCTGTCAGCTTTTTTCATTTCATGGCTATGTCTGCCTGTGGGAAGAGAGGGAAGAGAGGACGTTGTTTCTATTTGCAGGTACCTCAATATTGACTAAGGAAAAAGAAGCATGTAAGCATCACTTTGATAGGCTGATAGACCTAGCATAGCAATATGATATGATGGCGGACCCTGAGTTCCTAAAACAGGTCATAAATGAGACGCCACAAGCAGCATGAAGAAATATTTTCCAGAATCTAGGTCCACGGAATACCATTCTCATCTCAACAGAAGTGAAGCTTGTTACAAAATATGGCATTTATTCACCTTTGCTTTGTTGAGGCAACAGCCTGTTGTCCTGCTTTGTTTTTAATACTTGAAGAGATTTGTAGAATTTCAAGAGATATATCACCATTTCCTTGAATGTGATTATGACCTTCTAAGCTTCTTCAAAGAGAATTGCTTCAATGGGTTGTATAGCGAAAGGGATGAGGGATAAGAAAATACATCAAATTCTACCATTATAGCTGCAAATGTTTTGGTCATGCCATGAAGCAATCATCCCAGGATTTCCATGCATTCAAAATTCCATAGAGTTGTGGCATTTACATTTATGGTGAATGTTGTGAAGACACAGATTTACTAATCTTCCATGCAGGACTAGCTTCGCCCTGCATGGAAGCGGCCGTTTAGGGGCAGGATGGCTGTGCACCATGCATATTAATGAAAGGGCACTGCCTGTGCTCCTAATCTTACATGGAGCATGTAAGAGGGCAGGGGGCATGTCTGAGAGTAGAGCTTTCAGAATATACATGCCCCCACAATGAAGAACAGCAGAAAGGCCAAAGGAATGAGTGAGACCACTCACTGGAGTTGTGGCATTTACATTTATGGTGAATGTTGTGAAGACATGGATTTACTAATCTTCCATGCAGGACTAGCTTACTCCTGCATGGAAGTGGCCGTTTAGGGGCAGGTTGGCAGCGTGCCATGCATATTAATGAAGGTGTGCTGCCTGAGCTCCTAGTCTCACATGGAGCATGTAAGAGTGCAGGGGGCATGTCTGAGAGCAGAGCTTACAGAATATACATGCCCCCTCAATGAAGAACAGCAGAAAGGCCAAAGGAATGAGCGAGACCACTCATAGGAGTCTGCATATCCCCAGCAATATCTGCCCACATGTACAACAGCAATAGTAAATACAAATCAAATAAACAAACCTTTTTCTTTATTATGAATCTGATTAAAGCTAACCGTAGGTGTGCAGGTTTGCCCATCACTTAGCTATGGTTAATGCAGCTTAAATGGCTGAAGAGGATAACAAGGAAGATATATGGAAATGAAGCAGTATAGCAATAGTGCAGTGGGAAGAGCAGGCATTTCCAGTTTGAGTCTCACTGCAGCACATTCCATTTTCCAAGGCAAATCATGTTATGACCAATATTTTAGTTGCATAACCTACTAAATAACATATATTTGTGAACTGGAGTACTGCATTAAATGCAGATGTGAGGTGTCAGTGTCATAATGTTGCAAAGTCCACAGATAAACACATGTGCCCCATATAGTATATGTACACAGGAATCATGGATACAAATGGAAGGTAAAATGTGTAATGAAAGACAACTCCATGCAGCTTACAAATCCCCCACCTTCCCAAGAACCATTATATATTACAGTCTAAATCAGTGCAATTGTAAGAGTAAGCACTAGTAAGCAAGTGTAAGCACCAATAAGCAGTAGTAAGCATATTTAAGCACTAGTAAGCGAGTTTAAGCCTGTTTGTGTGGGGGTAAGCAATGCACACACAGGTTAAGCAATATTGAAGCTAACTCTCTGTAGGCATATTTAGCATTGCTTACCCTCGTGCAAACCCATGCAAACCAGCTTACAACTGCTCAAAAGTGCCTTAATTACTTTGTATCCAATGGCCCGTGTTCTGCTCAGCAACAAACTAAATAGCCTTGCAGGTCTTGAACCCAGAACCCCAGGCACTACAATCACAGTTGTTAACCACCAAGCCATCACAACAGTACAAACAAATGAGGTATCAATAAACAAGTCCTCACTATAGTAAAATCAAACTGAACCTGTGAAAGGAATCAGTATACAGTCATATGTTCTATAAGCCACTACATAACATAAATATGTGAACTGGAGAACAGCAGTAAGCCCAGATGTGAGGTGTAATTGTAATAGAGTGTTGAAGTCCCCAGTAAAACAGAAGGACCCCATACAGTGTACATACACATGAATCATGGATACCAGGCATATATATAGATATATATATATATATATATATATATATATATATATATATATATATATATTTATATATATATAAGATGTAATAAATAATGAATCAATGCCAAAAAGAAAATATAATGCAAAGTCTAATGTAAGCAATGCTACACATTAAACAGGTCAGCTTAGGAGGTGTAAGCAATGTGTAGGCCAGCTAACTCAATGTGCCCAGTGGTTTACCCCTTTAAACAATGCCAACCTTAGGTAAGCAGGTTTGCCCATAGCCTAGCCTTTTCAAAACTGGCCACTCATGGAAAAGTGCGGGGAATCAGCCCTACGTACACCCAACAGGTGGGAATACGTCTCATAACTGGTTGTAGCTTCCCCTTGCAGGCACAATGGCAGAAAGGAGAGAAGGTGTGTGCTTCCGGGCTCATCGCTGGTGCATCCAGGAGTCCAGAGTTATGGCAGGACTCTATGTCAAAGACCATGAGCAGAGACTGCTGCACGACCAGTACCAGGGTTCTCAATATAAGGAGGAAGCCTAGGGCCATCTTGCCTTGACCTCACCAGTGCCACTGGCATACCCCAAACTGGTGAACAGGTCAGGCATCAGTATGCTGACCTGAAGCGGTATAAGGGGGTCCTCTTGGAGCAGTGGATCCAAGAGGCTAGAACGGCAGGGGCTGTCCCAGCTGTGTGTATGTATCACTCTACCATGTGTGTAATAATTGCCAGCTCACGTATATTATGGATAGGTATGGCTAAATATTCCTCTTATGTCCTTCACAGCTGCAAGTGAGCAGGCTGTGAACCAGGAGGCCCATGAAAGTCACCTGGAGAGGTTGCAACATGAGTCAGGTCAGTAATGCTCTTGCATGTACTGTCATAGGAAATAAATCTAAAAGTATTAGTAAATTAATTGCCTGTATAAAACCTGTATTGTTTAAGGCAAGTATTGCATACACCAGAGAATATGGCAGGAAGAGTCTCATATAGTTTGTATGTAAATAAAAGCGTAATAGCCTGACAATAAAGGTCAAACTGCTGGACTGCATGTGTATACTCTGGTATCATATGGTAATGTAGATTTGCAATCACATAATATTACTGTTGTATTATGCACTGTTACCCACACTGTGCACCATAAATAGAATGTGTAGGAATGCCTGTATATAACTGCTGTAATCCCCAGAGGCCATTTAGTACAACTGAGAGACACATATATAGAAAATAGGGAAAAAGCAGACAACAAAACCTGAATAGCACATGCAACTAAGATGTGAACTGCTGTATTTTTAGCACACACAGCCATGGTTCGAATCCTGGCAGTGATAGTAGTCTGTATACAGAATCATACCCCACAACTGTACAGATATGTCCAGTAAAGTGGCCCATATCTGTTGCCTGTCATCCTGACCCCCTGGGAAATCAGTGGGATGATCCCAGATGTATAGGCAGCAAACAGGAAATACAACTGATTAACACACGTCTATGAGAACAAAGCTGGCACACTAGCAACTCCCCAAACCCTTATGAGAGAAAGAAGCCAGTATGTCCCATTTACACCACCATGTTGCCAAACTGTGGCTAGAGTGAGTATAGTAACAGAGTGAGCTGTATGTGCATAATAGTGATGTGGAATCTGGTATTGTGTGTGGCAACATTCAGGTAGTGCTGACAAACATTTCTCCCACAGGTCTGTCAGATGCCAACACTGTGCCCAGAAATAAAAGGATAATACCCTGTACCGGTACTGTTTACTTTGGTATTGTATGGCATTGTGACTAATACAGTTGCGCTGAATAATAAAGTATTACTCATCACTGTCACCCACACTGCCCTACAAAATATAACTGTCTAGGAAATCCTGCATAAGAGTGTTGTAATACAAGGTCAGAATACAAAACCACAGGAGAATTATAAGACAGAAAGCAGAGAGGAGATATAGAGCAATATCTATATAGCATACACAACTCTGATGGACAGTGTTTAAGTTGTAGCAGACACAACCATGGTCTGAATCCCGGGAGTGAAAGTAGGCTGCATACAGAATTGTACCCCACAACTGTACAGATAAAACCAGAATGTCCAGTATATGGGCCCATATCTGCTGCCTGTCACCCTGTCCCATTGGGAAGTCTGTGGGATGATCCTAGATGTTTAGTCAGCAAACAGGGAATGCAACTGATTGTCATACATCTATGAGAACAAAACTGTCACTCTAGCAAATTTAGAAACTGTTATGAGAGTAATAAGCCAAATATGTCCTATCTACACCCCCATGTTGTCAAGCTGTGACCAGAGTGTGTACAGTAACAGAGTGACATGTATGTGCATAATACTAATGTGTAATCTGAAACTTTGAGGCATTCAGGTAGTGCTAACAAACATCCTTCACAGCTACATTGTATATGAACACTGTGCCAAGAAATAAAAACCTTGATACCCTGTACTGGTGCTGTTTACTCTGGTATTGTATGGACTTGTGAGTGCTGCAGTTGCTCTGAATAGTAAAGTATCACTAATCACTGTCACCCACACTGTGCTACATAATATAACTGTGTAGGAAAGCATGTACATTTGAATGGTAAGTCACTAAAGGTTGAAGAGGGCAATAGTCTAGATATGTCCCGGTACACCTGCATGTGGTCAAGACATGGCCAGAGTCTGTGCAGAAAGAGTTGAATAGCTATATGCACAACATCAACCAGGAATTTGGGAATATGTGTAGAAACAGTTAGTTAGTGTTAACAAACATTCCCTCCACAGGTATATCAGGTAAGAGGTGTACTGCAGGTATAACCAGTTCATGTATAACGATGATGACAGCCATATCACTGTCCAAACTAAGGCTATAGGGTAGTGTAGTAATACATGTAAGCCACATATAACAGCACTGACTAGGAAAGTAATGTGGACTACAGGAATATACTAGTTGTTAATTGACATCACCCCCACCATATCTCCAACAATAAACTACATACCCACCTCAACCGGTATGTAATGACTCCACTCTTGTGATTATGTCCTATTGGTTGCTATATATTTAAATTTGTTTCCATGTATGTGCTATATTGAATTATTTCAACATTGGTGGCATGGTGCCATCAATGTACCTGCATGCTGTTGTTATTACCACTGTGGTCCCATATATGCATGTGTTCCATTTGCTATGCAGCTGTTTCGTATCTGGTGTCTGGGTTAAAGGAAATATCTATGCATGCTGTTATACCTAACCCTGGAATATGTTGACTATTACTAACTCACATATGATGATAAAATCTTAACACTATAGCACGTTTGGGAAGACTGGTCCCAGCGGACCCACCTGTCCCACCTTAGCTGGCCATGGCACCGAGCACCAGCATGTCTGGAGCCCAACCCAGGGCCTCCTTGTCCGTTCGTCCTGCACCACCTTCGGGTGGAACTGCCTCAGTGGATGGGACTTGTCCCCCATGGGAGTGGGCATGGACAGGAACCTGTCACCCATCACCAGGTTCGGGTCATGGTGCATAGCGAGCTCCACAGGGAGGTCAGAGAACTGCTATGCCAGCTCGAGGGCTGTGTGTCTTAAATAGAGAGTTGGCCTGGCTCTGTGATCTCAGCCCCCAGCACAGCCACCTTCGGGGCTGTGAAGGTGCAGTGGTGACTGCCCACAGGTGGGGATCTCAGTCCCACTGTTACCACTAGGGGGCTCATGGGTTTCCGATTTCCCAACACCCCTCCCCATCAAGGTGTTTACCCACCACATATGTCATATACCGCCCCTGTATGCTTCGTGTTTGTCTTGTCTGTTAACCTACCCAACCTACCTCTCCAAATATACCTACTATCCCTCCCCAACATCCCACTCTCATTTGAAAAAAAAAATAAAAGGGCAATCTGTTCCCCCCAAAAAAAATCTCACCCAATACATATCTGTCCATTTTGAACATGTCCCCTGGACACATGTAATCCGGTCTAATTGGCATCACAACATATTATTGTTGTCCACACCCCTCTCTCAGGGATTTGAGTGTACAAATCTACCTCCAAATTCAGTGTATATGCACAGCTGATGCTGTAGAAGAAATAGGCAGCTATGGACCTTCCCTGCACCCTCCCTGCACATCCCTAGCTATTTTCCCTACTGTCTATCCCTCTTCGTGCCCCTTTTTCACCATTTTCCTATCAACCCTTTTTTCTTTTCTTTTAAAGAAAGTAGCATGGGGGTAAGTGGGAGTAAGCATTTTTAAGCAGTAGTAAGCGGGTTTACGCCTGTTTGCGTGAGAGTAAGCAAAGCCTACATAGGTTATGCAACTGAAAAGCTAAATGAGTATAAGAAACTGAAACCGAAAGTTAGCATTGCTTACCTCCGTGAAAACCCACATACAACTGCTTAAAAGTGCCTTAATCACTCTGTATCCAATGGCCCCTGTTCTGCCCAGCAACAAAACTGCCAGCATTAGTAAGGCTCAAACCTAGGGCCCTGCACACCATAGCCAAAGTGCTTTACCACTAAGCCATGTCAGACATACTTAACTCTGATGTTTTCACAAATATATCATTCAGCCCAGTGATTTAACAGTACAGGGAATGTATTTCAGCATGTAGATGTATGTGTGTGTGTGTATATATATTAATATCTAATTAGATATAACATACCCATATATGTCGATATATATATATATATATATATATATATATATATATATATATATATATATATATATATATATATATGGATCTAGAACTGTTGAACGAAAGTTCAACAGTCAGAATCCACTATCACCGAACACACTTTAGCGAAAGCACTTTTCACCGAAAAACATAGAAATATATGTCAAACCCAGAGCTGTTGGACATGCTCCACTTAAAGAAATCCCAATCCATCTGAGCTACATGCTCTAGGGACCTAAATCTTGTCACCACAATGAACAGAACATGTTGGAGGGACAGATTCCTGTCCCAGAGAATGCCCATACTCTGGAACAAGCCACCTAGCTATATCAAACAAAGCTCCTCATTAGCACTCTTCAAGAAAAATCTTGATAATTTGATGGGAGATAGGAAATTCACCCCGGGGATCACTTCTGTAGCTCTGCTTGACGGGGGCAAAGGAAAATAATTTTCTTGGGTGGAAAAAGCCAGGGTACTATTTGGCTAGGCTTATATAGGCCCTAGGGCCAATAGCCAAGTACCTACCTACGAACCTATATATATGTAATTACCAACTGGACACTGTATGAGCCACCCATACAAATGACAATCGTTGCCTGAAACATATACCCACAGAGAGGTCAAAGGATATAACACCACACACAGGTTTGCATACATGGGAATGCTTTATTTGTGTACTATCACAG
Organism: Protopterus annectens; assembly: GCF_019279795.1. NCBI lineage: Eukaryota > Metazoa > Chordata > Ceratodontiformes > Protopteridae > Protopterus > Protopterus annectens. Next base: position 1,298,670,201 of record NC_056729.1, read on the forward strand.
TTGTATATGCCATGTCATATAGCTGTTTAGACACTGACATACATATAAACAGAGTAATGCAACTGTGAAACAGTTATACTAATGCAGTAGACTGGAAAGGTTTACAAATGTTGCTGTCCAGGCCGAGGCCTTCAAGTAGTACAATAGTAAAGACATACTGGGCCACAGGATACCAAACAATCAACAGTAAGTAATGCAGATGTATAGTTCAGCAGCCTCTATCTACACTCTATACACAATATCTAGGGGTTAAAGACCTCAGTTGACACAATGGGATGTAACTGTTACATAACAAGGCATAACTGACACCATCACAAGCACACTGACAAACAGAACAGTCTTTATGACAGGAGGCAGTAGGCCTGCATTTACCTAAGTAGGATTGTATGGTAATGTACATCCAGATATCTTAAGACAGCTTACCCCTGATACCCCCACATGTTGCAACAGCCTAGGTTACATATATATATATATATATATATATATATATATGGTTCTACCTTACTTCAACGACACGCCGGAACATCGACAGGGAAATCGCGAGGCCCAGAAGATCGACAGCGCAGAAGACCGACGCGACGGGACCTAGAAGATCGACAAGCAGAAGACCGACCCGACGGATGAAAGCACCGGCCGAGGATGCCGAAATGGGAAAAGGCTGTGTAAGTATGCGGTAGTGACGGACGTTAAGGTGCGAGTAAGGTAAGTGTGGATAGGGGTGGGTTAAGTGAGTTAGGGTTAGGGAGCGGGTCAGGTAAGTGTGCGGTAGTGATTGTGTTTGGGTTAGGGGCGGGATAAGTGAGTTAGGTTAGGGAGCGAGTCAGGTAAGTGTGCGGTAGTGATTGTGTTTGGGTTAGGGGCGGGATAAGTGAGTTAGGGTTAGGGGGCCGGGTCAGGTAAGTGTCTTAGTGATGGACCTTAGGGTTAGGGTTTGGGTTAGGGTTGTAGGTAGTTGTGTATGTGAGGTTTAGTGTGGGTTTGTATGGATTTTGGTGTGCTTGTGTTGTGTATGTGTTTTTTGGATGGGGAATGTGTTTTGTTTGTTGATTGTGGTGTGTGAAGTGTATGAGGTTTCGTGTTTGTGTACCGTCGGTTATTTTGTTGTCGGGCATGTGGGATTTCGTGTTTTTGTACTGTCGGTTATGTGGTTTCGGTGATTGCGTTGTCGGTGTTTTGGTGTTTCGTTTATGTGAGGTAGAACCATATATATATATATATATATATATATATATATATATATATATACATATATGTATATATACATATATGTATATATATATATATATATATATATATATATATATATATATATGCACATCCTATGTGTACAGATATGCCTAGTTATGTTGGTATATATGTAGATAGCTATAAATATATGTGCATACATATCTATTCTGATATACCTACTACTGTCAATATATATGTAGATATCCATACGTATATGTGCATATGTATTTCTATCTGTATATGTGTAGACATATATTGCTCTGTATATGCATATATATGAGTATTTATATGTATATCTATGTACATATACATATCCATCTATGTATGTCAATATGTATATGTGTATATATCAATATAGATATCTGGATAATTATATATACATATATTTTCACTATATGTCCTGAACATGGAGTGTAGCCCTCCCTCAGCCCCTGTAGTCTCAACTTCATAGTGCAAGGGGATGTCAGGTATGTATAGCAGGTATATTTGTAGACTATTTGTACTGTAATAGGGATTGTCTTCACAGACATGGTGTGTGTGAGGTCACATCTGCTTTTAACATGTGTACCACTGGGTACTGACAGACATCCTAAGGACCTTATATTACAGTACCACTGCTAGCATGTAATGCTCCTGTGGACTACAGCAGAGATAATGGCCAATATACGTGGACAGTCTGACACCCTCTGGACAGTCCAGAGGTATACACAAAACCCCTTAGTGCAAGACATGTGGACCAAGCCTGACAATGTGGATGTTAACAGCCATGTAGATGGGTATAACACGTAACTTATATGTGCCACTCACACACTAACCCTACATATACTGGGCCACTACATAGTGTGGTCCGATGGCTGTCTGTGGTATGGGACATGTGTGTGTATAGCCCTACAAACATGTAGGCAGATAGGGTAACATACAGTGGAGCGGTATGTAACATCAGAAAGAACAGGACCCAGAACAATGACAACTACCACAGTCTGTACACAGGCCAAAGTACATATTAACAATACACACACTGTCGACAATCAGTATAAGTACACAGACCTCAGTACTGTACACACAACCACAGAATGTCCAGGTTATGTCATAAAATATAACTCCTAATATACATAACATGTGTAGCAGTCTGATATCTCACTGGCTTGTTATCAGATATGATGTCACTAATTATGGTGTACAGCACATATGCACCTCTTACTGCATGACATATGTACAAAGATTGACAGAGTTGTGGCTGGAGGCACAGGGCCAATATTGACATGGTGCTGTGATAACCTCATACATTTACTGTTGTAACAGGGTTTGTTGCAACATATGTCCTATGAGGGATATGAAATCAGTAACTCTCACGGCTGTCACCATCTACAGACTGCAATCCTCACACTACCTTCTGCAGTTCACAGATAGGTGCTCTGTGGGTAACACATGAAACAAAAGGCACCACACACTACCCAGTCTTCAGATGACCCTACAGATGGGGGTTCCTCATAAACATAGCACTGACATGGCAGGTATTAAAACATGTAGGACAACCATATCCACATACACCCTGTTAAAACAACATTACTCCAAATGCAGTATAGCAGCACTTACTGTAGTCAGTTCAGGCACATCCCCCTCCTGTGTATTGCCCTGTTTCCCCAGTGTATGTTGTTAGAGGTAAATCCCCAATCCATCTGAGATGCTGTTTGCCAAACAACAGATCGAGTTCCTGCTCATAGCGAATGTAAAGTCCCAACACCAACATGATGTTCCTAGATATTGGAGTGTGTTTCCATGCAATTGGCTATGGGAATGTTACCACAGCTGTTCCACATGCAATCAGCTAGAGGAGGGCTGCAGCTTGTGCAGAGGCCATCAGCTGATCATGAGCATCACTTAAAATACACATGCTGCTGCCTAAGCAAAGCCAGTGTAAGTCTCCACATCCACCAGAGAGGGAGTGAGAGGGGCAGAGAGAGGCAAAGAAAAGTCAGAGAGGGGTGGGAGAGCAAAACTTAAGCATGTTTGTGTCACACACCTACCAGTACAGAGTATTAAACCCCTGACGACTATGTAGTGCTATCACGTATCCATGTAGTTATTGGATCTGCCACATAGGTTACATATTGAAGAGCCCTCAAAATGTATATGTGATGGTGAGTGACATCTGCAACAGGGATATGGTAGCTATATGGTAGGTGTAGTACACGTGCCTGTCCACATGAACAGGTGCCAGCGTCAACACAGCCACACTCTAGCAGTGATGCACACACAGTGACACACTTGACAGGGCCAGGAATACAACTCATAATTAGTGAGATTGCCACAACACATTACTGTGCAGGTATCACATGCACCACAGTGGTCATAAGGAGGTTATATGGGCAAACGGTATGTGGAGGTGTCTGACATCAAACAGCATGCTTCAGTATGCCAGTGGGGGTTGTAGTGAGTGTGAATGTGGTCATACGCATCATACAACACACACACATACACAAGGTGCCAGTACTGACATGCATGGGAACATTGCTTCACGGGTGTGTAGTGGTCGACTGTGCCAGACAGCTATACACGGCTAGGTTATGGGTTTACCTTGGCATCAGGCCAAATGACAATGGTCTGCATTGTGGCTCAGGGGTGTAGGGTCTGGATATGCCCACACAGATTTCTGCATTTGTCCACACAGGTGGGTATTGTATTCACCATCCAGTCACGTGGGTGACTATTGCATGTAGTCAATGCTGTGCATTGCTTGCCATGTATGTGTTCCTTAGTCCATGACATGGACGGTGTCTGGGATGTGCACACCTCCCACATGAATGTACAGTGACATGTGGAACTGTACCTGGGGTGTCAGGCCCATATTGTGTACACAGATTGTTATCATCAGATGTGCCAGTCCTGGTCTCATGTGGTGGGAACTGTTAATGGATGGCAGGTTGACCTGCACCTACATCGTTAGCATGATACCTGTATTCCCTGGTGTCAGTGGCATCTGTCCATACAGAGCATGTTTGTCAGGCATGGTATGTCCTTTGTGGATCACATTTGATGGCACCACAGGTGTTGCAGGTGTCCACTGGAAAACATGAGGAAGGTGCACTGTTGGCAAGTACGTGCCTATTGGACTGATGAACAGAGTGCCATGCCCTCTGTAACCCACTGCAATCACACCATTGTTACTATCAGTGGGCAATATGCAGGGTACTACCAACATAGTGGGTGCTGCCTAGGCAAGTGTGTGTGTATGAGACATGGGTTGAGATTGTTCTCTGGGTAATACTAGGGTTGCTCACTTTGTTCTCCTGGCCTTGATGTCATATGTAGGGTTATGGATTTTCACCCCAGCCTCTTGGCTATTTCACATCTGTTATCCTTGTGGACATTGTGATATATACTAGGGCCACCATATAAAAATTTTGCAAAACCCACTCCACATTGAGTCCACTTGTTACACACTCACAACCCCCTCCACACAGGATATGAATTACAAACACAGACACACACACACACACCTGTCATGTCTGGAATTATAACATCTACCTAGCTAGTTTATTACACTACAACACTACGTAGTTATAGGACATGCCACGGAGATTACTGGAATACTCCTTTCCCAAAGGTGTATTTCACAGTGAATCACATCAGCAGGCTTGCCAAAGTAGGGCACATCAACAGGATTGCCAAAGTAGGGCATTTGAATTGTAATGAGTGTGACTAGCCTAAAATGCATTTCTCCCTACACAGACATAGAAACACACACAAAACTTTTTAATGACAAGAAAATACTGAAAAGAAAAATCACTTTTTTACCACCAATGAATAATTATGTTGCATCGTTTGATACTAAATGTGAGAAAGGGATATGTGATATTTTTCACAATGTTATAAAGGGTAGTGATAATTTAACATGTAACGAAAAGGATGCATTCAAGCAATTGTGTAATGACCACCATGTTAGAGCTATGAAACCCAAAAATGGTGGGGAGGTTGTTCTGATGGACCACAACTATGTATTTAAAATATATGAGTTACTGAATGGTAAGTCTACCTATGAAAGAGTTTCAAAGAATGAATTGTGTAGAGCATATGCTAAAATTGATTGGATGTTATATGATTTTTTAACTCAAAGAGTATTGGATTCAGTTGAATACAAATATTTGGTTAAGTCCCCTGTGACACCCTATATCTTTGGGATTCCGAACATCCACAAGGATTTACAAGACCCACCATTTAGACCAATTGTGGCAGCAACAGCCTCTAAAACAGAACCTATGGCTGCATACATTGATTTTTGCTGCAAACCATTATTAAGCAACTATGTTCATGTACTAAAAGATTCATGGCACTGTCTACAGATTTTGAGGGACATTGTAATTCCAGATGATTTTTTTATTTGTCACTATTGACGTAATGAACTTATTTACTGTTATCCCACACAATGAAGGTTTGAAATTATCTCTGGAAACCTTAATGGTGGAGAACAATTTAGACAATGTTAAAAGACAATTATTAGTGGAACTAATGGACTTAATGTTGAACAATAATTTTGCAGGTTTTGAAGGAATACGTTTTCATCAAATATCAAGGGTAGCCATGGGGGGGGGGCAAATGTGCACCTATCTATGCCAATTTGGGGCTAGCCCAATGGGAATGGGAATGTGTGTTTCCATCAATTTATTATAGCAAAATTATAACATGGCTAAGATTTTTGGATGATATATTGATTTTTGGAAAGGTACCCAGGATGAACTAGCATCTTTTATCACTTATCTTAACTCTACTACTTCATTTTTAAGGTTTACATACAAGGTAGCTGTAGAGAGTATAGATTACCTTGATATAAGACTGGTATGGGACAGGTCTAGCAAGAAACTGCAATCAATGACTTTTAGGAAGGAAACATATTGTAATTCCTTTCTCCACTACAATAGTTGCCATTCTATGCATCAAAAGAAAAGCATAGTGAAAGGACAAATGGTACGAATTTCAGGATTAACAAGCAATGACACTGATTTTGAGAATGGGATATACACATTAATTGGCATGTTTAGAGACAGAGGATACCCGTTTAAAATGTTGATTACAACTAGAAATTATGTTATACAAAACAGGAACAACAGATTTATTCCAATATTAAGCACAGAATCAGGTGTTAATAATAACAACAACAAAAAAGTTTTGTCAACTGACAGTATGTTGGTTCTCCCATACAATAAAGATGCCATGACAATCACATCCATAGTTCATAACACTTGAAAGACAATTTTTGATCAAGATACTATGAACATACTAAGATTGTTTCTTAGAATTACCTATAGTAGGGGGTCCCGATATTAAAAATTGATTGGAGAAGCAACAAACAAAAACAAGAGGTTTTAGTCTCCAAAATGTCAAAGTGTAATGCTTGTAAGGCCTGTAAATTTATTAATATAGGTCCATATGTTGCTATTGATGGTTATTATCGTATCCTTCCATGTCCTGGTAAATGCAACTGCAACACCAAGATGGTGATCTACTTAGCTACCTGTATGTCCTGTCCAGTTTGCTATGTTGGTAAAACAACTAGGACACTTAAGGAAAGGATATTAGAAAATAATAGAGACATCAAGAAAGGGAAAAAAGACAATGCATTATATATCCATTCTAAGAACTGTAATAATTTAAAAAAAATTCTGTTCTTTGTCATTGACAGAGTGTTCGATTATGGTAGGGGTGGAGATTTGAACTTATATCTTGAGAAACTGGAGTTTGAGTGGCAACTAAGAACTAATGCCACTATTTATCTTGGCATAAATGACAATAGCTCTTTAGCTCCGGTGTTAAAATTAAGGGCACTGGAGATCTGCAAATATTATATTTAAGGTCTGTTTATTCTGGTTCCTTGGTTCCCTAAAGACATACAGTACAATGCAGCTATTATGCAGTGTTTAAATGAACATGAAAGAAATCATGGTGTAGTGGTTAGTTATGACTAAAGTGTATAGGGTCCTGGGTTTAAGACCTGCAAGGGCTAACCAGTGTGTGTTTTTATTCAACAATTTTAAATGAGTTATTTTTAACTGTTATACAACATATTCATATTATTTTATTAGCACTAGCACTTTATAATAATTTGCTATAAGTGAATTAATATACATTTATATGTATATTTTAAGGTGATTTCTATTGAACACAGCACTTTACTCATGCCAATGTACTGTCTTTTTAAATAAGTATTCATTCATTACCCTTTTACATTGATCATGTGACTGTGTTAAGAAGTTTATTTATGCTTGCATTTGAATTTTAACAGTTACTCTGATGAAGACTTGGGAGCTACAGGGTGAAAGCACTTAGTCTTTTTCTGCAACAAAGTTTGTCAAGTGTTACCATTCTGTACAAGTTTGGTGACATTTTTTTATTTTTATTTCACCAATTGTGAGTGTCCGCTCTTTTGGGTTTTTTTTTTTTTTTTTTGTTATTTTTACACACAAAACATCCACAACTGTCATGCAAGAGAATAGAACCCCTACCAGAGTTTTATAGCACACTACAGCATGAAGCTGTTATAGGATGCACCATGGGGATAACTGGAACACTCCTTCCCCAAAGGTGTATTTCACAGTGAATGACATCAGCAGGATTGCCAATGTAGGGCATTTTAAGTGTAGTGAATGTGACTAGCCTAAAAAGCATTGCTTTCTACACAGACAGAGACACACAAACAGACCTCCAATACCTGGGACGAGAACTCCTACCTATTTTATCACACTATAGTGTAGTACGCAGTTACAGGACACACCACAGAGGTTACAGGGCTACAGCTTTCCAAAAGGTGTATTTCACAGTAAATGATATCAGCAGCCTTGCCAAAGTAGGCCATTTGAATTGTAATGAGGGTGACTAGCCTAAAAAACATTGCTCTTTACACAGACAGAAACACACACACAAACGCCAACACAGTTGCTATGTCTGGGATTAGAACTCCTAACTTATTATTTTATCACACTACAGAAGTACACAGTTATAAGATGGGCTATACAGATTACTGGGCTACAGCATTCTGAAAGGTGTAATTCACAGTGGGTGACATCAGCAGCCTTGCCAAAGTAGGGCATTTGAATTGTAATGAGTGTGACTAGCCTAAAAACATTGCTTTCTACATAGACAGAGACACACAAACACAGTTCCAATATCTGGGATTAAAACTCCTACCTAACTATTTTATCACACTACAGCAATACTCAGTTACAGGACATGCCACAGAGATTACATGGCTACAGATTTCCGAAAGGTTTATTTCACAGTTAATGACAACAGCCTTGCCAAAGTAGGGCATTTGAATTGTAATGAGGGTGACTAGACTAAAAAGCATTTCTCTTTACACAGACAGACACAAGCACAGTCGCTATGTCTGGGATTAGAACTCCTGCCTAATTATTTTATTACACTACAGCAGTACAGAGTTATAAGATGTGCCACAGAGATTACTGGGCTCCAGCTTTCTGAAAGGTGCATTTCACAGTGAATGACATCAGCAGCCTTGCCAAAGTAGGGCATTTGAATTGTAGTAAGTTTGGGATTAGAACTCCTACCTAATTAGTTTACCACACTATAGCAGTACACAGTTATTGGACATGCCACAGAGACTATTGAGCTACAGCATTCTGAAAGGTGTATTTCACAGTGAATGACATCAGCAGCCTTGCCAAAGTAGGGAATTGGAATTGTACTTTGTGTGACTAGCTTAAAATGTATTGCTCTCTACACAGAGACACACACACACAGTTGCCATATCTGGGATTAGAACTCCTACCTATCTAGCTTATCACACAACAGCAGTAAGCAGTTATAAGACACTCCACAGAGATTACTGGGCTACACCCTTCCAAAAGGTATATTCTACAGTGAATGACATTGGCAGCCTTGCCAAAGTAGGGCATTTGATTTGTAGTGCATGTGACTAGCCTAAAAAGGCATTGCGTTTGACGCAGACACACAGTTGCCATGTCTGGGATTAGAACTCCTACCTAGCTCATTTATCACACTACAACAGTACGCAGTTATAGGATGCGCCACAGAGATTACTGGGCTACAGCTTTCCCAAAGGTGTTTTTCAAAATGGATGACCTCAGCAGGCTTGTCATAGTAGGGCTATGGGGAGGGCAGTGTGTGTGTGCATGGGCCATAACCCATTCATCTAGAGGTTGACACACCACATGCAGGCACACGCTGGGTTATATTTCACAGGTACATGTATACAGCTGCTAGATGACTACTTCCTTGTACAGTCATGTTGCACAGCTAGCACTTGCACCACATAGTCTGTAATGCTGACAGATACTGGTGGCTAATATCTACAGTCAGTGACATATGAACCTTATGTGGTTGCAGCCATTTGGATGGCTCCTTCTCACAGTTACTCTCTTCCACACATTTATGTACCTCTACTTTTAGCTTATTATAGTGTGTTGTCCTTCGATATATGTCTGTATTCCTATCCAGTGTGTGTGCAAAGCATGAGTGCTGCATACTGAGAAGTGTCTGCACTAACATTTGCAACTGCCAGATATGCATGGTCCACTGTTGTTTGCAGATATTGGCTTCATTTGTTTAAGTGCGTGAGCATGCCCAGTATGACCTTTCAGTATGTTGTTGTCTGACATTGCCTTCATTTCTAAGTGTGTGAGCATGCCTAATTTGCCCTTCTGTATTGAATGTGTGAATCAATTGAAGGTAGTTTGTACTCCAGTGCAGACCGTTGTGTTGTACACCTACAGGTAGAAAACTTTTTCTGCAGGATATCTGTTGATCATTTGGCAATATGGGGACAAAGTGTCCAGGGGCTAGTGTGTACTGTAGGTGATTGTGTCTGTGCTGCTTCAGCTACATGGTACTGCTGTTAGCAGAGATATTCAGACATGTGTACTGTTATACATTATGATGTTTTCTGTCCTTATGTACTGTCAGATGGACATTCCTGCTCACAGTGATGTCTTGGGGGACAGGGGTGACTGCAGCTGCTTGCGGTGTTGTAGGCAGACACCTACATATTCATGGTAGGTTATGCCATCCTGGAGCGGGAGCTGCAGACAGTTGCTGCTGGGTCTGTGTATCTGGTTCAGCACCTTGGTATAGTGCTGGCAGAGGATCTCATACTTGTATATCCATCAACATGACAGTATGGCCTTATATTGCTATGGCAATACCTCACAGCTGTACAGATTTGCACAGGTTGCCCAGAGGCAGGGTCCATGAGTCAGGACATTACCCCTATTGTGGTGTACAGGCAGGTATGTAGCCACCCATCTATGTGTTTACAGCCAGGGATAGTGTGTGCCCACAGCTTTGTGTCAGACCTTGCACATTCCATGCTGCCCATGCTCTCACCCCCCATTATACTATCCTCTTCTTACATTATGCATACATTCTCTGATACTTTCCCTAAGGTTATCACCCTATCACAGCTGCATGTTTGTGTTGGTCCACAGTTCATGCAATGGGACATGGTGGACATGTTACTGTGGTTTGTCCACATCGCCTTGCATATGGCTTATGTGGAGTGTGTTGTGTTGTTATTTAGGTGTCCATGACATAACATGCATTGGCAGTACGTGTGAAACACAGGCCCTTGGCAGAGGACTGTGAGCCATAAGGTGTTGAGGGGGGCTAGATGTGGCAGGCAATTGCATTATGTCAATCCTACAGTCTCAGACCGCAATACAATATATTCCCCTGGGGTGACAGGGTAGGTGTGCTAGGTGTTCATGCCAATACCTTCTATCAGTCTTGATCAGGTTGTGTGGATGCTGGCAGGGTGCTACCTACAGCTAACAACACACCTGCATGGGATGCCTGCAGTGCATGCTGCATTCTTTTGCTAATTCCATATACAGGTGGGGTCATATTGTACCCATTTCCCACAGCAGGGGTACAACCAGAGAGGTACCTGTGGGTGGTGTGTGCGTGAGCTGGGTCCATGTGTGCTATGGACACTACTTGCATCTGACACACAGATATGCATTGGGCATTCCAGTTATGCTTGCATGTGCAGGTACATCAGCTGTTTCCCAATGCATTAGTCCTACCTCCTTTGTGATCTGCGAGTGTTTGGGCAGACAACACCGGTATCCCCTACTACAGGACCAGATAATGTGATGCATACCTGTATGTACAATTCCAAGGGTGTGTCCATTTCACAGTGACACAATATATACTGTATGTCTGGGGTACTTTCCCCTGTGTACTGCTTGTATATGTAGCCCAACAGCCATGCCATGTCAGTCTTTCAGATGGTGACACATATTACCACCATACATTTAGAATGGCTTACTGCTAGCAGGTGTTATACTGGTGGGTATTGTCTTTGGCACTGCAGTTGTGAGGACTTGTCCCTGTCATCAGCAGTAGTGGGCAATAGCTGCCAGGTCTTACCTCAACTTGCATACATGCATACTGACCACTCTCACACAATATGAAACACAAACCAACCTAACATGCACATACCTGCATATTATGCAGATGCTATAACCTATCCTGCTACCTTGGCCACTTCTGTGCATCTGTGCTGCACTGGTATTATACCTACACATACATGTTACTACATTTCTACATAGGGTTGTGGGGGGGTACACCTGACTGTTATGACGTGTGTACATCAGATTGGGGGGGGCACACCAGACCGTTACTACATTTCTAAATAGGTCTTGGGGGGCACACCTGACTGTTACTACATTTCTAAGTAGGGTTGGGGGGAGCACACCTGAGTGTTTCTAAATTCCTACACAGGATTGTGGGAGGGGGGCACACCTGACTGTTACTACATTTCTATGCTGGGTTGGTGGAAGGGGCACACCTGACTGTTCCGACATTTCTACATAGGATTGTGGGAGGACAGACCTGACTGTTTCTACATTTCTACACAGGACTGGGGAGGCACACCTGACTATTTCTACATTTCTTCACAGGATTGTGGGGCACACCTGACTGTTTCTACATTTCTACACAGAATTGGGTGGCACACCTGACTGTTTCTACATTTCTACACAGGATTGGGGGGCACACCTGACTGTTACTACATTTCTACACAGGATTGGGGGGGCACACCTGACTGTTTCTACATTTCTACATAGGATTGGGGGGGGGCACACCTGACTGTTACTACATTTCTACACAGGATTGGGGGGACACATCTGACTCTTTTTACATTTCTATGTAGGATGTGGGGTCACACCTGAAACTTGTACACATTTGCTATGGCTGTACTGGTATGTCAGGTACTCCATTTCATTCTGTATTCTAACCTATCATGCTGACTAGAGGCATATCAGTGTACTACAGGTCTTAGCTTTGATTGACCTACATATTAGTTTCTGACTTCCTACCCTTCAGAGCTAACATCCCACTGCCTGACCTGCTGTAGTCTGTCTGTGTTGGCCTGAGGGGGTTACCCGTAGGCATCATTCAGAGGCCATAGCACAGCCTTTGTTTGTGTTTGTCTATACCTGACCTCGGGTTGGGAGGGTGGCTTAATGGTTAAGGTGTTTGCCTTACAAACACAAGGTGCAGGGTTTGAGTCTCACAAGGGATAATTGGCTAGGCTTAAAATGGCTCGCAAGGGCAGTTAGCTTAGTACTAACCTATGAACCTATGAACCTATGCTGGCTGAGACTGTTGTTGGGTATATGAACCTCCCTGACTGGCATGTGTGAGTCATATGGACACACGTGGCCCACCACATTTCCTGCAGTGGGTTTTGTCACCCTGTGCAGTACTGGCTACTACAGTGACACCAGTATTTGTTACAGATGTCATGGTGCCACTATTGGTGTCTACTATATGTTGGAATACCATTCAGCCACCCGATTCCCTTGCATGCTCACATCCGTACCATAGATACAGGTAATAAGATACGCACAAATAAACTAGTAAAATCCACAGGAACAAGTAAAAATGAAGAGCAGGAATACAATAGGAGAAAGCTTAAAATAAAATGGTGATTTATTAAATCCAGGTAAAACGTAAGCGCTTTCAGCCAGAGCAATCTCCAGCCTTCATCAGACATGTATTTCTGCTTTAATGTTCCTATGGTAACAGTGTACTAGGAAATGCACTTTATGTTGATTGGCAAAGTAAATTCTTGTCACACTATTTAAAGTTTTAACACACACTCCTATGCTGTTTGTCTGATGAAGGCTGGAGATTGCTCTGGTTGAAAGCGCTTACGTTTTACCTGGATTTAATAAATCACCATTTTATTTTAAGCTTTCTCCTATTGTGTTCCTGCTCTAGATACAGGTAATAACACATTCTACTCCATTCATCAATTGGTAGGTTGAGTGATTTTCCTTGTGGGTGTCCCAGTATTGAGGGTGGTGCTGCAGGACTGCCTATATCAGATGCACATAGTACACTCTCTACACATGGTTGAGCACAGCTAGTGTCATGTTTGGCATCCCTTTTACTGTATGTGAGAGTCAGAGAGAGGTGTTATTCCCTGGGTCCCTCCTGTGTCAGTGTATGTGCTATATTCTGCTTCTTTGCCAAGGCCAGGGCATACTAGGCATGGCTCCTTCTGCCTACTGGGGCAGGCTCAGGTTGTTCCTCTTCTGAGTCACTCTGATCCTGTGCAGTCCTTGGCAATGGTGGGGGGCTATGTGGCCTGCACTGTGCTGTTCCTGCTGTAGCTGTTTCCTCAGGATCATATTGTGTAGCATGGCACATACAATGACAATTTGGGTACATGTAGCTGGTGAGTACTGCAAGGCTCCACTGGATGTGTCCAGGCACTGGAACTGTGACTTGAACATCCCAAACACATGCTCTATTATAATTATGGTCTGTGCATGTGCCTCATTATGGAGTTCTTGTTCGGGTGTGTGTGCATTTCTGATGGGTGTCATCAGCAACGTCATAACTCCATTTTAGATTTTGCAGAAATGCACTCGGTTACTAACCAAGTACATTTCTGCAGTTAGCACAAGTCTTGCACGGACTGTTGCAAGCTTTCTGGATTGCAAAATCACCTCATTTGCATGGATTTCTCCTGCAAATGGGGTGACTTGCATACCAGGGCTTAGTCCGTTCAGGAGTTGTGCAGGAGCGCTCATGCATGCCCCTGCAGGCTGTTCCTCAATCGCACGGCAGACATATTGCCTGTTTGTGCTCCTGCACTGATCTTGCACTCCATGCAAGCATTTGAGAATCCAGGGGAATGTCTAGTATGCTCAGTCCCCTGGTAGTTTTTTTTTTTTTTTTGACAATCTGAAGCAATTGTTGTTCCTGAATATATGCGGTGAATAATTTCCTTACTAATGTTGTTGAATCAATATTATTCCAGTCTGTTTCTGGTAAATGTAAGTCCCCAGCTAAAATTACTCTTCCTTCCTGTGTTTCATACAAGAAATGTATGAATTCCTCTAGGTCATCTGCACTTGACTTTGGTGGTCTATACGCTCCAACAATTGTTATATGTTCCAGGGTTGCCTTTATTGTCACAGTTACATGGTCTATAGTATTGGCATCATCATTAAACATCTAATAATTACAGGTCTCATAGCTATCTTTAATCCCTATCATAATACCTCCGTCTGATTTTTGTTAGAATGTCTGTTACAGTAAAAACATTTATACCTTGACGGAACTGGTTTCCAGTCTTGTTCTTTAACTATGTTTCACAAACAATAACAACATCGATCTTGAGGGAATGTAGCAAATTTTCCAATAAAAAACCTTATTATTAATGCTGCTAACATTAACAACAATCAGAGATGCATCAACTTTGCTATCTGTGAACTATTAAATTTTCGACCTGGCAAAAATCCTGCCTAGTGTTCGGCAAATACTGCAAAATATCTGCTGTCAAAATTCTCTTCCCTGATCTTGACAAATGCACACCATCCTGTCTGAACAGGTGTTCCCAAAACTAGGCTTGGATACTCTACACATTTCCATTTTTTAAAACACAAGGCCCGGGATTCATGAAGCTTGCGCCAGGCACAGGCATAGTGTAGGCGGTATAATGCCAAGTATGGCCGCCAAGCGATTCAGGTACGATCCAATTCCACGTGCACTAGCAGTGTACGCCAGATCTGCGCAGCTCTCAGCTCATGTATGCTAATCACCCCATGCGCAGTACTGCAGCATGCAAATGAAGGTACATAGCGATTCATGAAGTGGCGTAGGCATAGCGTAAGCCTACAGAAATGTAAACCAAAAAAAAAGCTTTACATTTTGCCAAACAGAACATCGGAGCCATGAAAGCGAACCAGACTCATGTATTACAAAGTTAACATATGCCAATGGCTAAATATACAGCCAATGGCATAAGAAAAGATGCACAACACATAAAAAAATAACATTTAATGTCATGGCCACAGTAACGCAAAGTACAACTGCAGGGCATGTGTGCGCAAATGGGAACACAAGGAAAATATATACAAATGTCATAAAATAGCAATGTAACACAAATCATGATTTCACCATAATATTCAATGGTATGCATGCTACACCACAACCAAGCTGCAAGGGTTGCTAAGGGCCTGTGACTGTTCGGCACTGTAACTATGAATTAGTAGTCAATGCCATGCAAATGAAGCAAGTAATACTGAATCGCAAACGTCCCACCGGCCTAAGGATGTACCATACGGCACAGCGCTACAACACCGAGGAGTGGTCTGGAGGAATACATGACATCAGCAGTGGGGTGTGCCACTGCAGCTGTAAGCACATTTGAGCAATGCAAATCCAGGCTGCCCATTGCTAAGCAAAGCCGCAGGACAGGGGTATGGATGTAGGTATAGCTTTGCTTAGCTGAGAGCACACATGGTGCCCGAAAGCGCATGTGTACATGGATGAAAACGTGCCCGAAACCCAGTAAGCGGACGCACGCGCAGCGCACCACAGCCCAAAAAGGAAGTTTAAGGGAAGACAATAAGGAAATGCCGCAGTAGGGCAATTGGAGTACAACTGAGCAATTAACACCTATTAACTCACAGTGGGCCATTGATGGCAGCTAACAAGGCTGCTAGCAGCAACCTGCAGAACAGGATAGGGGAGGTGTCGGATTGCAAAGAAAAGAGAACTGTAACCGCAGAGCAAAGCAAACCTGCAGTAGATCGGCTATAAAACACATTTTGCAAGACAATCCTGGTTTGGGAAAGTGCAAAACAACAAAAGCAGGCTGCTGGATGCATGCCAGACAATGGGAGGGGAATTGTTAAGAAAAGTTAAGGCAAGGGTAAGAGGTAATCCATGGCAGCTAAATGTAATTCAACACCAAAGGCACCACAATAGCAGTACCTGTGGTAAAACACATAAGATACCCTGCAGCTTTGAATGTACATACACACCCTATGACATCATCAGTGTTCAAAGCACAATAGTATAAAGTGTGAAGGCACCTCACACACACTTGTGTATTCCCAAACACTACACCATCAGTGTAAACAGATGGGGAACTTTTACAATGTACTTGTTGGGAGCTGCCATAGCTGTGATTCATCAGCATGTGTTGGAGACAGAAGGTGTTGTGGAGGATGATGCTGACAACCACCTCAGGCCCTGGGGGAGGAGAAGAGTGTTCAAACCAAGGGTAACCTACCAGGGGCTACATGATCTGGAGATAGTGGAGTGTTGTAGGGTGGACAGGGACATCATACAGCAAATAGTTGAGCTGTGCCGGCCACGCCTGAGATCCAGAAACAACAGAGGGGAACCCATCCCAGTGGACACGAAGGTATGTGTAAGCTTGAGAATACTAGCCACAGGTACCTTTCAAAGGCCAACTGGAGATATCATGGGGATCTCACAGGCATCAGCATCAAGGGTACTCCACCAGTTCCTGGATGCCATGTTACCACATGCCAGTGAGCATATATACTTCCCCCGAACTCAGAAGGAGTTGGCCAGCAATATTCGTCTCTTCCACCATGTGGCCCACTACCTGGATGCAATAGACTGCATGCACATACATATCAAGTCACCACCCATTGAGCATGGTAGGCACTACATAAACTGCAAGGGATACCACTCCATCAACTGCCAGGTCGTGTGCAATACCCAGGGCATTATCACGGATGTGTGTGCTGGTAGCCCTGGAAGCTACCATGACTCCTACATCTGGCATGCCTCACAGCTGTATCAGGTATTTGTCAGGGGGGACATCCCATATGACAACCTTGTGTGGGATGCTGGCTATGCAGTGGATCCGTGGATGATGACTCCCATCGGAAATGCACATACACCCATGCAAGAATGCCATAATGAGGCACACGTACAAACCAGAATCATCATAGAGCATGTGTTTGGGATGCCGAAATCATGGTTCTGTTGCTTGGACATATCTGGTGGAGCCTTGCAGTACTCTCCAGGTATGTGTGCCCACATCTTTATAGTATGTGCCATGCTACATAATATGATCCTGCGGAAACAGCTGCAGCAGGGACATAATGGTGAAGGCCCTCACAGCCCACCACAATTGCCAAGGCCATCACAGGCACAGAGGGATTCAGACCATGAACACCCTGTGCCAGCCCCAGTAGGCAGATGGAGGTGTGCCCAATATACCCATGCCTTGGCAAAGAGGGAACGTATAGCACATACACTGACAGTGTAGGCCCCTACAGACTGACACACTTCTCCACCTGCACACACAGTAAAACAGATGGCACACACACACGACCACCTGTAAATTGTAATGTATAGGTGGCCTACTGTGTGAATCCTACATAGGCAGCCCTCAACTATTGCACACAAAACAACTATTGGAACAAGGAAAGTCAACACCTGAACAGTAAACGAAGCTAACAGCATATGTTGATACTGTATGTATAGGTTCCTAGGTACATCGGTAGGTACATGCCCAATTGTCAGAGGCCATTCATCAGCCTAGGCAAAATGTGGCTGCTACTGCCACCCCATCTATTAACCAACTATCCCTCTGTGGAGCAGAGCCAATTGCGGGATCCATGTGTGTAACCACTGTTCCCCACCTACTCTGCATGGATTCCCCAGTGTGTTAATGAGGACCTCCATATAATGTAATCAGGGATGTAGTGCCAAAGCATGGGGAGTACCCATGACAGGTATCTGCCACCCCAGCATTCTCCAGTTATGGTTGTGTTAAGGTGTAGCACATTACAGTGTGTGGCTCACTGTGACATAGATTCCCAATGCTGGAGCACATCCATTAAACATCACTTGGACATACCATTAATAGGTATCATCCATATGTAAACTAACTGAGTTACACATTTGATTGCAGCATGGAGGAACAGCCGTAGTACAGTCAACATACAAAACACTATAACACTTATACAAATCCCAGATGACCAAGTGGAAAAGCCACTGACTGTGTCGTGCATGTTCCCAGTTCCACATCCTACAAGGTCCGTTACGTAATCCCGATGGCACGAATAATGGATGTTGGATGCAGGTCATTAGAGGATGTTTAAGCACATGTTAGCGGGTTTATGTGGTGGCAAGTGACGGTAAGTGTCGTTTAAACATGACTACACGGATATGTGCAAAACATGTCTAAGCTTTGCTGAATTCCGCACAGATCACGGTCAAAGATGTCCAGAACAGGTGAAACCAGCATTATTCACCCTTGTACTAATAGTGCCTGCTCTGAGAGGTAAAACGACCACTGCCAGGAGTAGAACATGCAACCATGTACACAATTACCTACCACTAAGCTACCCGAGATGTACCAACGGCAGGTGTGTGTTGTGACAGGTTAAAACACAAAAGGGCGGAGTTCAGGAAACAGTATACACCACCATGTACCCAACAAAAGGTGTGTTCACTCTCTCTCTCCCTGTCTATATATATATATATATATATATATATATATATATATATATATATATAGATAGGGATTGAAAGGGTGATAAAGAGATGTATGTCGATATATACGGATATGCATATATCTACAAATATATAGACAAGTTAACGACTTGTACTCAACCATGGAGGTACAAATAAATAGGATACTGTCAACTACCGAATGCTTTACATACCAACACGCGTAATCACGAGGCTTAAAGACCGAAAGACCACAGTACCGGAACACTATAACCGTGAGTAATATTATCACTATGTTAAGGGACATTTAGTTATTGCTGCTGGTGCTGCAGTCCAGGTAGGTACTGTGTTTAAGTGTGGTTCCGATTGCTGTAGTGTGTGTAAGTGCGTGTTGAGAGTGTGGTGTGTGTTTCCATGGGACTGTAATGTGTGTGTGTGTGTGTGTGTGTGTGTGTGTGTGTGTGTGTGTGTGTGTGTGTGTGTGTGTGTGTGTGTGTGTGTGTGTGTGTGTGTGTGTGTGTTTGCATTGTGTGTCTGTTTGTGCTAACTCGGAGGTAGATTATTACAGTAGTTGTGGTCATAGCCGGCCTTAAGCATACGGTTACCACCTGTCCCACTTTGAGAGGGACAGTCCCTCTTTGGGCAGTTGTGTCCTGACAAAAAATATTAAAAAGGGCAAATGTACCAAGATTGTAGGACATAATTATGTCCCATATATTATGTAATAGTTGCATTAAATAGTTATTCCTGTATCTAAAATACGTAAATGTTACAAGAAACATAATAAGCAACTAAAGTGCTACAAGAATAAGGTTTTATTTAGGACAAAAGTAAGTTCTATCCTTTGTACTGACAGTGGGTATGTGTCGGCCTCTAAACCCCGATGTATGTCCTGCAAATGTCCCACTATGGCCATTTGAAAAGGTGGCAACCCAAGCCAAAGAGGTTCATTCACCAACAAAACTGCAATGAGTGCAAATATCTGTGACAGAAATACACGCGACAGCTTTCATGTAGCAAAATTTCATTACATATCGATGTATTTCGGAGGAATTGAAGGATCGACATCACCTGCATGTTATATAGGAACCAATTAACAATGGCTTAATGAATAAGCCTGCAATAACCATAGTATTAGTCTACTAAATAACAGGTCTTCAATTAGGAAAGGAGCCCCCACACACATATGGAATATGTATAAATGCAGTCCCCACAAACCTTTATCTGCTATGTACACCCACCTACATCTCCCCCACACCCGAAACAATTGCAATACAGACTGTAATAACATCACAAACATCCACTCACTCAATGACATCTGCAGAAGTGTTAACATACCTTGTGAGAGACACACTTGTAATGGTGCCATGTGAAATCGTTGCTGTTGTACAATGGAACAGACGCCGATGTTACAGGTTTTGTTTGCAATAGTCTCGTATCAGATGGTTGAGATAACAGCTACACTCACATGTAGAACTGTATACTCTACCCATCACACACAATCCACGGGGGACATGAATTCAAAATATCTGTGTCTCTCCATATTCCAGTTGCAATTCATCACAATAAAACACATCCAGACCGTCTCCCTCGAAGGTAGGGCAAAAGGACAATGCCCAAGTGGAGTATTCAATTATACCCCACTGTTGCCATGTAATTGGCCAATGGAGTAGCTGCACAGCTGATGTGCATGTAATAATTTACTCCGGAACACCAACTGGTGGCAGGATACCACATGTTACAGGTATCTACGTATAAAATGATGGCTTGCCATACATTCAAACTGTATGCTCATACCATAGAACCATTTAAACAGGAAAGGAGTAACACAGATATTATCGTAAACTCGGACCACTAAGAAGGTATGTAGAACAGTCAGTATATTAGTGTATGTAGTGCCTGTTCTGTATTAATGAAATTGCATGCAATGCATACAGTGGGAAAAGGTATTATGTAGTGATGTCTTGTTGAGCATAGTAACGCTTGTAGAAATTGTGTGTACTGCTGTGGGCCACAAGGTAAACACCTCATACACCACAAGGGATGCTACATAAAGGCTTTAAACATAACAATTCCACTCCAGCCACTGTCGGTGGTAGGGTTTGTCCAACAGGTACGTGCCATAACAGGGGATAGTATATGTTGATATACTGTAACAGTAGGCATATGTATGGGCGTATAATGAGAATAACATGCCTAAGGTGGCCCTGCTGTGCATTTATGCTTTGCATTATGGGATATGGTTTCAAAAATGTGAAATGTACAGTATTGTAGGTAGATATGTCAAATATTTTACATAGCATTACTGTTATATTATGCAAACACAAGGTATGTCTATTGGAATGTACAATACACAATAACAGGATACATATGGCTTGTAGTCACCAGACAGTGTAACAGCATGATAGCTAATTGAAATGGAAGAGCTACTCAATTATCCATGCACAAAGGACATGTAATAGCTTCATAGGTTCATAGTTAGGTACTATGCTGTCTGGCCAAGTCCATTTGTAAGCCCAAATACAGTGTTTTCACTGGCAGCACCTCCCTAGGTTAGTGTCCTGTGCCTGTGAACAGCAGAGCCATTTGTTTCCTGCACCTGTGTACAGTACAGCCACTGTAATGATCCATGGCGTACATGTCTGTTCCCCATCCACACATCGAGGTATCTCATGAAGAGTGCTAGTGAAGGTCCCTGCCTGATGTACATAGGAATCATGTTCCAAAGCATGATGGGTGTCCGTTTCAGGAATGTATCCCTCCAGCACGTGCTACTCATTGTTACGTTTGGGTACATATCCCAGAGCATGTTGCTCTCCGTGGCTTTTGCTTATGTGGAGCATATCCATCGATATTGTTTTGGACATGGGCCTTGTATGTTCAGCAGAGGTCACCTCTCAGTATGCAGTATGCAAATGAGTACAGTTGGGGTTTCTGTAGCTGTGCTGCATACGTCATCCTTCGGAGGTGAGTAATCCTGTTGGTGTGTTAATGTTGTGGTATTGAAAGCCAATGCTGTTCTGTAAGGTACACCCCAAATGGGGTGTTGTACCCTTGAACATGTTTCATAAGTCAGGAGTATAGAGGTACAATGGCAGCCTTTGTTCCGGCTACAAACCCATTACAGATTAGGGTGGCCATGTAGAAGGATATCCACACCACCTTGGCAATATGGTTATCAAAGGAGTGGGTGCTATCTACGTGTGTACTAAGATCCCTTATAATGTCTTATGTATCTAGGGGACTACCACCTATGTGATAGTCAGTGAGTAATTGTTGTAATCCAAAGGGGATGTCTCTGCACCTTGTGGCATGCCACTTGAGGCTATGTTACCGACACCAGGTATCCGTCACAGTGACACCCTTATGGAGGGTGTCTGTATTAGCTGGTGAATCAATCATGGCCCCTAGTTTGCAGTCGTCTGGAAACCTATTCAGGGAAAGTCCTTCTGTGCTAGACTGTACCTCAGGGAAGCATATACCGAACATGAGGGGCCCTATGACCGAGGACTGGGGTACGCCAATTGTAACTGATGTACAGTAGGAACTATGGTATGCTACCCTCACTGCGTGTGTCCTGTCCATGAGCCACTTTGCATAACATCTCAAGACATATGGGTCGCTTTGCAGGTGGATGTGTATATTGACAATACCAGAATGGTGAACGGTGTTGAAAGCCAATGAGAGGACAAGGTAGGCTGTATGGACCTCCTTACCATCATCTACTACCTTGGTAACTGTCTCAAAGGACTCCACCAGGTGTAGGAGCCATGGTCTGGCCCTAACAAATCCAACCTGGATGGTATCAAAGGTTTGGAGGCCACCAATGTCTCTGTGAATGACTTCCATGATGATGTTCTCCATAGCCTTGCAGAACAGTCTAGTCAGGCGTATAGGGAAATAGTTCCTCTGGTCCATTGTGGCGCCACCTTTGTGGAGTGTGATAACTGTTGTTGTGCACCATTCTGGGTCGACAATGCCTGATACAAGGCTATTAGTGAATTTGGTGCCCAAGTGGGGAGCCATGTCGTTCTGAGGTTTGTGTAAATCGCAGCCTGGGATGTTGGACGGTCACATGGAGTTTGTGTTCCAGGCTTTAGAGAGAGCAGGTTTGAACTGCATAGTTGTGACCGCAGGGACTCTGCATTGTTCCTGTATAGATTTGGGCCCTTTAGGGTGTGAGAGGGGTGTAAAGTTAGCATTGAACCTATCTACCAGGATGTTGCCAATATCAGTCGGTTCTGTAATGTTTCTGCCTAACCAATGTATGTCAGAGCAGATGTGGGTATTGCCATCGAGAGTAGAGACATACCTCCATAACGCTTAGTGGTAGTCCTTGGAATGTGTCGCAGTAATGTTTATGTAGCTAGCTTCAGAGTATGTGATAAGGGATCCCAGATTCCTACTGAGGCTGACCACGGAGCTACCCCACCCATGGGAATGTACCCTACTTTGCAACAGTCTCCTCCTTCTGTCGTACATTATGTCCATGGCAGTGGACCCCCAGAGTGGCATCCATTATCTGGTGGGTACCGTCATGGCTCTGTTTGGGATAGCATGATCCATGCAGTCGTGTAAGTGCTAATGAAGTTCAGTTGTGAATGTTTCAGCGTTTGTAACTATATTGTCCATCTGCACAGGTGTCATGGCGTTTACTACTGCTGTCATACGAAGCCTGAAGTTGGTTTTGTAGAAATATTGTACTGTGTTTTCCGTGAAGGGTGTGATGCCAGGATGTGGATAACAAGGGTGATTAGCATACTTTCGGAACTGACCAACGAGGGGATAACCCCAGGTGTGGAACACCAGTCACACATGTTGGTAATGTCCCGGTCTAGGATATTGTTGGCCTTGGTGGTGGTGTGTATAGGTTGATCCAGCCGATTGGCATTTATGAATCCCCGAAAGTGTTGGCCTAATGTGTGGGTACATGAGTAGGTATCACAGTTAAGTGTGGGGTAGTGTCAGTCTCACATCAGTAGTTCCTGTTTGAACCCTACTTTCCAGTACACCAAGAAATGAGGGCCATTAACCGTGGGGTATGGTGTGGAATCCAAAGCAAGCTACAATT
>NC_056729.1:1298699270-1298749270 GCF_019279795.1 Protopterus annectens
CACCTTTACATGTTTAAAAGTTGGCTTTACAGCACAGAGGCATTCATTACACAAGAAAATGATATGTGCTATAGTCGTACTTGAAACGGGAATGTCTTTACGTTAGGCGGATGCTCTAACCACTACACTATTGGTGTTCTGTCTCATTTATATGTATACCCATGGTTCATAGCTACCATAACATATGCCTCACCGCTTCACTTACACAGCACGCATCCATTCTCCTGCTGGGAAAACCGCAGTACTACACATGCGACATTCTCTATTCCCTACTGCTCTGGACCCTTGCTGCATGTTTACTCACTCCAACGATATTCAGAACTCCAAAGCTTATAGTCCTGGCACATACATGTGTTTGATTGTCAGGGTGTTCATGTGGTGGTCTGGGTTTAGGCTTGTCTGACTGGTGACCGGAACTGCCCTGTACCTGTTCAAATGTCAGACATAGCACATGGACAGAGTTGGTCCCAATTTTAACATTCTACCTGTGTTTACAGACGCAGGGGTTTGGGCACCTCTGACCACATTATTAGGTTGGCACTACATAATATAGGGTGGGGGGTGGTTCCACTACATAATACAGGGTGGGGGTGTTTCCACTGGTGTTTCCCTTCACATTTGACTATTTCATTCATTCATATATACGATGAATATTATTCTGGACATCACTTATGAATTCACTACAGGTATGCCATCTGTATTCAATATGCTGATGACTCAACTCTAATCTGCGCTACTAATAATGTTTCCTCCCTCCAGTCCCTTACCCAAGCAGTCTTCCATAACGTAGAGAGATGGTTTATGGAACACTCCCTCCTTCTCAATGCCAGAAAAACTTCTTCTCTTTACTCCTACACACAAATCTCCAACTCCTTTCTTCACTATCTCCTCAAATAATGCAACCTGTATTAACCCAGATATGACCACTCGCCTGTTAGGTGTTACTATTGACAACCATCTTAATTTTGATGACCATATTAACAATACCATTAAATCAGTTAACAAAAAGATAGGTTCTCTACAGAATTAAATCCTTTCTACCCCTGCAGCCAGAAAACCTTGGCCCAGACCCATCTGATCTCTACCCTTTCTATGCCTCTGCTATATATACAAACTTATCTAAATCCAACCTTACCAAACTATCCACCTGTTACAATAGTATAACTAGATTCATTACTGCTAACCCCTTCAGAACTCATCACTGTCACAACCTCAAGCAACTAGACTGGTTAGAGCTAAATAACCACATACTCTATCAACAGCTACTTATCACTCATAAGTCTCTTTTCTACCCTGATGCTACCCCTAGCCTCAAAAACTAATTTCACCATATAAAACCTATCCACACTACCTGCTAATAAACTCCTTGTTGCCTTAAATAAATCATATAATAAAGCTGGGGATGCATTATTCTCTAACTCTGTAGGAAATTCTGGAATCAACTCCTTATGAAATAACTAACCTTGACTCTACATCCCACTTCAAAAGACGATCAAAGAATATCTAAAATCCCGTGGTTATGCCCTTGTGCTTACCCTGACTGAAATGATTTCATTATTTCCCAAGTTCCCCTCTCCTTACGGTCCTTGAATAATAGGTTTAATTATTGACTGTTTTATCCTTGATACTGACTCTACCTCAGCATTCTAGTTTATTGTCACATATGTTTTTCCGACCTGTGTACTGCTTATCTATCTTTTATTTAATCTATCTTCAGAATATTCTATACCACGTATTTTACTTTTTCTGACTTTTGCTCTATTGACATACTTTTGTCAGTGTTAGTTTTTCGTAAATTGCTATATAAGTCTACACTGGTACTTTTGTATTATGCTTATTTTGGTCTTTTGTAATAATTGTATTACTTCGTGTATTTGGAGCTTTTCTCCCCGGGCCTCTACTGAAAACGGATATATGTCCAGTAAGACTAGCCCGGTCAACAAATGTAAAATAAAATAAATAAATAAAAAGTATGCAATAGTACTGTCAACAAATGTGACAGTTGATTAGTGTACATATGTGTACGGACCTCTATAATACTCAGGAACTAATTTCAACAGTGACAGGGAAAAGGTAATGACAAATCAGGGACAATCACAGACACTTCTACAATAGTAGTACTATTAACTTGAAACGTGTTGACAGATTGAGAGCCATATGTATTAATACTTATTTTCTGCAGTTAAAAGCATCTATTACTCTTAATTATTGTCATTAGTCATTCAAGTGTCATTCAACACCTTTCCCCCAAAGGTCACTGGTTTTGTAAGTGATTAAGAGGCTTTTCAGTTATTGTGCGAATGCTCTGACCATTGGTAGGGTTGCCACATTTTCATATGTACAGGATGGGATATATTCTGGACACACCAGATTGTTTAGACCAGCTCATACCAATGGTTAGTACAGGGTTTAGAACATTCATTATTTTCATAGATGAGAGGCTATTCCTGTAGCACTTTAGTTGCTTATTCTGTTTCTTGCACGATTTACGTATTTTACATCCAGAAATAACTGCTTTAGGCAACTGCTACATGAAGTATGGTACATAGTTATTTCCTACAATCACAGGACATTTGCCATTGTATCATTCTTGGTCAGGACACATCTACCCCAACAGTGACTCTCCCTCACACAGTGGGTCAGGAGGTACCCTGTTTATGTCAGCGCCTTAATCACCCTATTTACAAGTGCCACTATGCAACTGTGTACAATATATTTTCTTGATAATTCATGTGGGGAGACATGCGTCACGGGCAGGTATTTGATCCTGGGTAGTAGGTTCTGCATGACCGTCTAGAGGCTGAACAGTCGCATGAACCACTACTGCACATACAACTTGTGTCCAGATGCCTACAGGACTGGACATCATGTCGTGATACCAAGTCTGATGTTTACACAGGATACTTATCCCATGAGGGATATCCAAAAATTGAACAAGCCAAATACCGTCCATTCTTTTGGATTTATGAAAATGTTTTAGGGTTTTACATGCAAGGGATACATAGTTTGCAATCCTGACACTGCCTTGGGTGACACTGCCTACTACATATGAGTAGTGGTCACTATGTGTAGATATGGCTGCGCCAAGCTAGTAGCCCAAGTATGGCTGGATTTGGAAGACGTTCAGGAATGGGGGTGGGTTGTTTGCTGTGGAGGGGATGATGGGTATTCAATTATGTATCCACGTGTGTTGCATTTGGATGGGCCAGTTCCATCCAGACCATTCTGTGGGTATGTGCCAGTGACGTTTCTGTACATGTGTATCACACATTTTAATATTCATATGTTTGTGTGATTGTGTTCTGCAGTATGGCCTGTCAGGTTGTATTGCGGATGTGTATGCTTGTTCTTTGTGTTTCTTTCTGATTCACCCGCTGCTCCCTCATACACCTCCAGTTCACCTATTGTGCATCCAATATAGTCTCGCCTTTGTGGATTATACCATTACCCCCCCCACACACACACATATTCCTGACACTCCATCCATCCCTTCTTTGTGTGATGGCCCATGGCACGGTCAAGGGAACACATTGCATACACTACATATGTCAGGTACTTTTATGGTTGTGAGGACTACCCTGGCATTTTTCACCTTCCACATGCTGTACATCACGCACATAGGTACATGCACATACTTAACTTTCATGACATGGTAGGTACACCCGGGTAATACCTGTTCAACTTTGACACATCCTGACAAGAATGGCGTGGACCGCATATGGGCGGATTTTGGCCGAATGTTCTGACCATTGGTAGGGTTGCCACCTTTTCATATGGCCAGGATGGGATATTTTCTGGACACAAATCAGATTTTACAGGACAACACATACCCATGGTCAGTACTATGGATAATACTTTTGTTTTATGCCTACATGTTAGCTTATTGTTGTAGCAGTTTATATGCTCCTTCTGTTTCATTTTCTTGCTTACTCTATTTCTTGTAACATGTGGTATGATACATACGGAAATAACTATTGTATGTGACTATTACATGCGATGTGGGACATAATTATGTCATATGGTCGCAGAATATTTTACATTTATAATGGTTTTGGTATGGACACAACTGCCCAGCTGTGTACTATCCCTCACAATGTGGGACAGGTGGTAGCCCTGACCATTGGGCTAGACGTAGCTATTGGCGGCGCGCTAACATGATGCATTTCACTTGCACTTGGTATAACTATCTACACTGCATTAGAATACGGGCACACGGTTTTAAATGTTATTTATTCCAGGGATGGAGACTCGATATTTGCTACCGTGCATTTGTCTTTGCTTCTTAATTTTGTGTTCGCAAGAACTGTCTTGCATGCTTTGCATACGTTTCAGTATCCATGGACACTGACAGGTGTGATTACTATTGCAGGCAGATTGTTATATTCAAGCATTTTAGGTTGCACATCAACAGCCGACATTTCCATGCCTCCGTGCGGCACTTCGACACGCCCCATGCACTCGCGCTCATTTCCTATGCACGTGGCTGTGGCGGCAGCGCGCCTTCATTAATATGCATATGGTGCTACTGCGCCATCTACACACCGCACGGTCGGAGCAAGCCAAACGCCGGACTTGCGCCGAGCTTCATGAATCCCGGGGAACATTTTT
This sequence comes from Protopterus annectens, assembly GCF_019279795.1. Classification (NCBI taxonomy): domain Eukaryota; kingdom Metazoa; phylum Chordata; order Ceratodontiformes; family Protopteridae; genus Protopterus; species Protopterus annectens. The sequence continues at coordinate 1,298,703,879 of NC_056729.1, forward strand.
CCATGTTGGTATTTACCCAAAAAATCTTTTCATTCACAGTGACCTGACTATCCTTTCTATAGGTGATTTGTGAAAAATACATCCTAACACCAGCACAAACTATACTATCTAGAGTAACAAGCAGTCCCTTCCTACCTACAAACAGTGAAAAACAGTGATAAATACAATATAAATTCAAATAAAACTTCTCTTACCAGTCAACTCAACAGTAAATCACAAACTAAGATAAGAGTGTTTAGAAATGCTTCATGTTTGTCTAGTGATGTATGGAAGTATGACAACTATTCTGACCCCCTCCCATGCACACACTTCCATCTGTCCATTGATCACACGCACATGCACACACACACACACACACACACACACACACACACACACACACACACACACACACACACACACACACACACACACACGCGCATACATACACACATACACCTAATGTAAATCTATATTATCTCCCTATTGTTATCTCTCAGGCAGACACACAGTCAGGCATATATTCACTCATGCAATCCTCAGCATACACTCATGCATACACCTCCTAACCCTACCTTATCATTAAACTCCCCAGCACTTACTTTTGACATAATTGATAAACATGCTCTTTTAGCCATGGTCCCTACTGTGATGTGAAAGGAGTAGCTATTCTCAACTGCATGACTGAGGTATTCTATGAGGTTACCTATTGTCCGACATTGTCGACATGAGAATAGAGAAAGTGCAGAACATCAAACAGGTAAATGGAAATCTCTGTAAGGGGAGATTTCCATTTACTTCAATGTAGTGCGGTATCGGAGTTGGTATATTTAAGTATCGGAGGGTGCAGGGGGACTTGCCCCCCTGCCTACACCCTTTAGATTTTCTTTTTTTCTTGTTATTTATTTTTTCTAAACATTCAAAATTTTAATGGTTCGATCATTAAAGGTCGACCTTTAGTGATTCGAACCATTAAACTTTTGATGTTCTAATATAGACCCATTCTATGAATCACTTAATGTATAGATGCTTCCCTGACGGTAGTTTAGGACAGGAGTGCACATGACTACTTAGCATGTGCCTCTACCTTTGACTGCCTTATTAAAATATAGCACTGACAATGAGACAGCCCAATGCAGGGCTGCAGTTATATTAAAATATAACATTGACAATGAGATAGGCCATTGCAGTGCTGCAGTTATATTAAACTATAGCACTGACAATGAGACAGCCCAATGGAGTGTTGCAGTTATATTAAAAAATAGCACTGACAATGAGACAGCCCAGTGCAGTGCTGCAGTTATATTAAACTATAGCACTGCCAGTGAGACAGCCCAATGCAGTGCTGCAGTTATATTAAACTATAGCACTGACAGTGAGACAGCCCACTGCAGTGCTGCAGTTATAATAAACTATAGCACAGACAATCCCCCAGATCCTGCAAGCCTTGCACGGCATGCAGGATTAGTGCAGGAGCTCCAGCTGGCAATATGTCTGCCGTGCGATCCAAGAATAACTTGTAGGGGTGTGCACGAGTGCTCCTGCACAAGTCCTGCATGGACTCAGCCCCTGTATACAAATTATCCCATTTGCAGGAGAAATACATGCAAAATGAGGTGAATTTGCAATCCAGGAAGCTGGAAACAGGCCATGGAGAACTAGTGTAACCTGCAGAAATGTACTCCGCCAGTAACGGAGTACATTTCTGAACATTCCAAAATGGAGCCATGACAGCTCCAAATAAAGGGAGGACATGATTTAGAAAGCATGCCAATGGCCAAGTATAAGGCCATTGGCATGGAAAACAGTTGAAAAAGAAAATCAACTTTTATTTTTTTGGCCGATCTCGGCTGTTTAAGCATAGGGCAGTGGATGGGATCGGGGGGGGGGATACAAAAATAAACCTAAAATAAGCATTCTAACTAAAATCACTATTTTGCCATTGTAGCCAATGGCAGGCAGAAGACAACATGGCCAGTGAATAGCGGTTACTAAAGGTGGAGGCTCAGTGTGAGATATGTAACTATGCATTAGCAGGCAATCTTATGCAAATGAGGGGAATGATAGTGAATGCCAGATTTCCCCTGCATGCTAGTCAGCTCTCAACAGTGTAAGAACAGGAATAGCTTGTTGCAAGCCTAGGAGTTAGCTGACATCATAGGGGGTGTGTCAGGCATTCTGTAAGTGGATTGGAGTTCTGTGGCTCAGGTTTGCTCCTAGCTTTGCACAGCTAGGCAAAGGGGGTGTGTTTGAGGCTGCCAAGCACTCTTTACATTGCTTAAGCGTTTGTGCACGCCACATCACTGGGCTTTAAAGAAAAAAAAAAAAACAAGTAAACCAGGAAATAGCAGCTCTGTGCACATTTGAGCATTGTATTTGCGTGGTGCACCCTCAGGCTTAAACAGGAAGGCAATCGGAAGGGAAAACAGCAGTAAGGTAATCTAGGAGAACTAGCATAGCTGGCAGGTGAAATGTATCAGAATCAGCCAATTACACAGGCAGCAGAACAGCCCAGCCCAGAACACTACTATAAACTATGCAAACACCTTCCTCTCTGGTGTTTTCCATACTTTACACCACCGGTGTATACAAGTGGGGAAGTTTTAACAAACAAAACAGCAAAATGATAGCAGCTGCAATAGCTATCGTACAACAACTTGTGGAAGAGGCTGAGGGTGGTGAGGATGTGAATGCTGTCGACCAACCCACACTGAGGAGACGTAGAATAGTGTACAGACCCAGGGTAACTTAGCAGGGGCTACATGAGCTGGAGATAGTGGAGTGATATAGGGTGGACAGGGACCTCGTACAGCAAATTGTTGAGCTGTGCCGGCCACACCTGACACACAGAACTAACAGAGGGGAACCCATCCCAGTGAATACCAAGGTATGTCTAGGCCTAGAAATACTAGCTACAGGTACCTTCCAAAAGCCAATTGGGAATATGGTGGGGTCTCATAGGCATCAGCATCCAGGGTACTCCACCAGTTCCTGGATGCCATGTCAGCACATGCCGCTGAGCAGATATATTTCCCCAATACCCGTGAGGCATTGGCCAGCAATATGCAACTGTTCCACCAAATAGCAGAATACCCTGAGGTAGTGGGTGCTATAGACTGTACACACATATGCATCAAAGCACCACCCAGTGAGCAGGGTAGGATCTACTTCAACTGCAAGGGCTTTCCCTCCATCAACTGCCATGTTATGTGCAATTTCCAGGGCATAATAATGAATGTGTGTGCTGGCTGCCCTGAAAGCTCTCACGATTCCCACATCTGGCAACTGACACAGCTGTACCAGAGGTTTGCCAATGGGGACATCCCTTATGGTCACCTAGTGGGGGATGCTGGATACGCACTGGAGCAGTGGCTGATGCCTCCCATCAAAAACACACACAAAACAAAACAAGGACTCCATAATGAGGCACATGCACAAACAGGAATCATAACAGAGAGTGTGTTTGGGATGCTCAAGTCATGGTTCCAGTGCCTGGACACATCCGGTGGAGCCTTGCAGTACTCACCAATACCCAAATTGTCCTTGTATGTGCCATGCTACACAATATGATCCTGCGGAAACAACTGCAGCAGGAATAACACAGTGCAGGGCCACACAGCCCCCCACCAATGGCAAGGCCTTTACAGGCACAGAGTGAATTGGAGGAGGAACAACCTGACCCTGCCCCAGTAGGCAAAAGGAGGCATTCCCAGTATGCCCTGGACTTGCCAAAGAGGCAACCCATAGCACATACACTGACATGGGAGGGACCCAGGGAATAACACCTCTCTCTCACTCTCACATACAGTAAAGGGATGCCAAACATTACACTACCTGTGCCAAACCATGTGCAGGGGGTGCACTATGTGCATCTGAAATGGGCAGCCCTGCAGCACCACGCTCAGTACTGGGACACCCACAAGGTAAGTGACTCACACATGCCAGTTGGGGGGGTTCACATACCCAACAACAGTCACAGCCAGTAGGACAGGTGTAGACAAACAGAAACAAAGGCTATGCTACGGCCTCAGAATGAGGCCTATGGGTAAACTCCCCTCCCAGGCCTACACAGATAGACTACAGCAGGTCAGGCAGTGGGATGTCAGTTCTGAAGGCTAGGAAGTCAGTAACTAATATGTAGGTAAGTAAAAGCTAAGATCTGTAGTACACTGGTATGCCTCTAGCCAGCATGATAGGGAAGACTACAGACTGAAATGGAGTACCCGACATACCAGTACAGTCCTAGCAAATGTGATCAAGTGTCAGGTGTGTCCCCCATCCTACATAGAAATATAGTAACAGTCAGGTGTGCCCCCTCCAATCCTTTGTAAAAATGTAGAAATAGTCAGGTGTGCCCCCCCAATCCTACTTAGAAATATAGTAACAGCCAGGAGTGGTCCCCTCCAATGCTGTGTAGAAATGCAGAAATAGTCAGGTGCCCCCCATCTTATGTAGAAATATAGTAACAGCCAGGTGTGCCACCCCAATTCTGTGTAGAAATAGTTAGGTGTGCCCCCCATCCTATGCAGAAATGTAGTAACAGTCCATGCCAAATGATCAATGGATATCCTGCAGAGACAGCATGCTACCTGTAGGTGTGCAGCACAAAGGTCACCACTGCAGTACAAACTACCTGTACCCGACCCACACATGCAATACAGATGGCCTTACTGGGCATGCCCACACACTTAGAGTAATGAAGGCAATGTCAGTCAACAACATACTGAAAGGTCATACTGGGCATGCTCACATACTTAAACACATGAAGGCCATGTCTGCAAACACCAGTGGAGCAGACATATCTTGCAGCTGCAGATATTAGTGCAGATACTCCTCTGTATGCACCACAAATGCTTTGCACACACAGTGGATAGGAATACAGGCGTATATGTAAGGACAACACACTATAATAATCCAAAGGTAGAAATACATAGATGTGTGGAAGAGGGTGACTGTTACAAGCAGCCATCCAGGCCTCTCCCATCCAGCACACAGGCAAAGTGCCACAACTACATGAGGGTCCGATGTCACACACTGCAGATACTAGCCACCAGGGTCTATATCAGAACATCGAAGTTTTAAAACTTTGAATGTTCTAATATCAACCCGTTTTAATCAAAAGCTAAAAATAGCAAATCTGCAGAACACTGACTTCTTTCCTAGGGAAAGAATTCAGTTGGCCGGTTCTGTGGCTTCGCTATTTTCAGAGCTGTGGTGGAGATTTACGGGTCGGTATCAGGTAAGTGTGCGATTGTGTGGTTGTTAGGATTAGGGCATAGTTTAGGTGAGCTAGTGTTAGGGTGCGGGTTAGGTTAATTAGGTTTAGGGGCGGGTTAAGTGAGTTAGGGTTAGGGAGCGGGATAGTTGAGTATGCGATAGTGACAGACCTTATGGTTAGGGTTAAGGTAACTGGATAGATAGTAGTGTATGTATAGTTTAGTGTAGAGTTAGTTGTAGGATTATAAGTGTATGTGTGTGCACTGATGTGTTTTAGGTGTGCTTGTGTTGTGTGTATGTGTTTCGGAATAGCAAATTTTTTCTCAAGGGAAACATTTGCTGTTCTGAATGTTCGATATTATGTGGTTTAGATATTTTAGGTTCAATGAAATAGCATTTGCTATTTTCATCTTTCGATAACGTGATATAAATGCTAGCCACCGGTATCTGTCAGCATTACAGTGTATGTGGTGCATGTGTCAGCTGTGCAAAATGACTGTTCAAGGAAGTAGTCATCTAGCAGCTGTATACATGTACCTGTGGAATATGACCCAGGTTGTGCCCGCATGTGGCATGTCAACCCCTAGATAAATGGATTTTGGCCCAAGCACACACACTGCCCTCCCCAGAGCTCCAGTATGACAAGCCTGCTGAGGTCATTTACTGTGAAATAAACCTTTGGTAAAGCTGCATTCTAGTATCCTCTGTGGTGTGTCCAGTAACTGTATACTGCTGTAGTGTGATAAACTAGTTAGGTAGGAGTTCTAACCCCAGTTTTGGCAACTGTGTGTGTATGTGGATGCGTCTGCATCTGTCTGACTAGAGAGCAATTTTTTATTGTGGTCACACTCCCTACAATTGCGTTGCTCTACTTTGGTAAGGCTTCTGTTGTCATCCACCTAGAAATACATCCCTGGAAAGGTTGCACCACAGTAATCACATTGGTGCATCCCATAACTGCATACTGCTGTAATGTGCTAAAATAGTTAGGTAGGAGTTCAAATCCCAGACTTGGTAACTGTGTGTCTGTATAGAAAGCAATGCATACTGCTGTAATGTGCTAAAATAGTTAGGTAGGAGTTCAAATCCCAGACTTGGTAACTGTGTGTGTCTGTATAGAAAGCAATGCTTTTTAGAGTAGTCACACCCCCTACAATTTAAATGCACTACCTTGGCAAAGCTGCTGTTGCATCCACCTAGACATACACCTCTGGGAAAAATGCATCTTAGTAATTTCCGTAGCACATCCTATAACTGTGTACTGCTGTAGTGTGATAAAGTAGATAGGTAGCTGTTCTACTCACAGACATGTCTGTTTGCGTAGAGAGCAATGCTTTTTAGGGTAGTCACAACCCTTACAATTTAAATGGACTACTTTGGCAAAGCTGCCGATGTCATCCACCTAGACATACACCTCTGGGAAGAATGCAGCCCAGTAATCTCTGCAGCGCATCCTGTAACTGCTTACTGCTGTAGTGTGATAAACTAGGAAAGTAGCTGTTTGACTCTCAGACATGACAAGTGTGTGTGTGTGTCTGTCTGACCCTGTCAGTGTAGAAAACAATGCTTTTTAAGGTAGTCACACTCCATACAATTGCAATGCTCTACTTTGGCAAAGCTGCTGATGTCGTCCACCTTGAAATGCACCTCTGGGAAAAATACAGCTCAGTAATCTCCCTAGCACTTCCTGTAATTGCATACTGCTGTAGTGTGATAACTTAAGTAAGTAGTAGTTCTCCTCCCAGACATGGCAAGTGTGTGCCTGTCTGTGTAAAGAGCAGCGCTGTTTAGGGTAGTCACACTCCATACAATTGCAATGCTCTAATTTGGTAAGGCTGCTGATGTCATCTACCTAGAAATACATCCCTGGAAAAGTTGCTTCCCATTAATCTCAGTGGTGTGTCCCATGACTGTGTACTGCCATAGTGTGATATAATAGTTAGATAGCAGTTCAATTCCCAGACATGGCAACTGTGTGTGTCTATCTGTGTAGGGAGCAATGCTTTTAGGTTAGTCACACTCCCTTCAATTCAAATGCTCCTCCTTGGCAAGGCTGCTGATGTCATCCACATAAAAAATATACCTCTGGGAAAATATAGCCCAGTAATTTCCATAGTGTGTCTTGTAAGTGCATACTGCTGTAGTGTGCGATAGACTTCTGTTAGGGGTTCTGTACCCATGCACATCAGTTGTGGATGTTTTGTGTGTGTTCCACTGTCTGTGTGGGGAGCAATGCATTTTAGGCTAGTCACACTCAGTACATGTCCAATGGCCTACTTAGGCAGTCCTGCTAATGTCATCCAATGTGAAATACACCTTTGGGGAAAGGGTACTACAGTAATCTCTGTGGCGCATACTATAACTGCGTAGTACTGTAGTGTACTAAACTAAGCTAGCAGAGGTTCAACTCCCAGACATGACAGGTGTGTGTGTGTGTGTGTGTGTGTGTGTGTGTGTGTGTGTGTGTGTGTGTGTGTGTGTGTGTGGGTAGCTTGTATCCTTTGTGGAAGTGAGTGCGTGACACCAGGGTTTATTATGGGGTGGGATTTGCAAATGTCTTTTATGGTGGCCCTATATCACAATGCCCACTGTACAGGGATAACAGATGTGAAATAGCCGAGTGACTGGGATGCAAATCCACACCTATACATGTGACATCACAGCCAGGCAAAGACAGTTAGCAACTCCAGTATTACCCAGAGCCCACTCTCAATCCATGTTACATACAAATGCACACACACACACACACACACACACACACACACACACACACACACACACACACACACACACACACACACTGCATATTGGTGACTGATAGTAATTATGGAGTGATTGCAGTGGCCTACAGAGGGCATGACACTCTGCCCATCTGTCCAATAGGCACATACATGCAGACAGTGCACCTTCCCCATGTTCCTCACTTGACACCTGCAACACCTGTGGTGCCATCACATGTAACCCACAAAAGACATACCATGCCTGAAAACATGCCCTGTATGGATAGATGCCACTGATTCTCGGGAATGCTGGTAGCATGCTATCAGTGTAGCTGCATGGTTAACCTGCTGTCCATTACCAGTTCCTGCCACAGGTGACCATGACTGGCACATCCAATGATAATCTCTGTACACAACATGGGCCTGACACCCCAGGCACAGTTCCACATGTCACTGTACACATCCCAGACACCATACATGTAATGGACTAGGGAACACATACATGGCAAGTGATGCACAGCATTGGCCACATGCAATAGCCACCCAGGTGACTGGATGGTGGATACAATACCCACCTGTGTGGACAAATGCAGAAACCACAGGCCTGAGCCACAATGCAGACTATTGTCAGTACTGGCACCCTGTGTTTGTGTGTGTGTTGTATGATGCATATGATTACATACGCACCCACTACAACCCCCAGTTGCATACTGAAGCATACTGTCTGATGTCAAACACCTCCTCATACCCTTTTCCCAAATAACCAATGTATGACCCGTGTGGAGTATGTGAAACCTGCACAGTACTGTGTTGTGGCAATCTCACTGGTGATGAGCTGTATCCCTGTTCCTGCCAAGTGTGTCAATGCGTGTGCGTCCCTGTGAGAGTGTGGCTGTGATGACGCTGGCACCTGTTCATGCGGACAGGCATGTGTACATCACCTACTGTATAGCTACCATATCCCTGTTGCAGATGTCACTCACCATCACATATATGTTCTGCAGACTCTACAACAGGTAACCTATGTGGCGCTTCCAACAACTGCATAGGACTGTGATAACACTACATAGTCATCAGGGGATTGATACCCTCTGCTGGTAGGAGTGTGACACAAACATGCTTAGTTCTTACTCTCCCACACCTCTCTGACTTGCTGGTGCCTCTGTCTGCCTCCCTCACTGGTGGCTGTGGAGACCTATACCTGCTTTTCTTAGGTAGCAGCATGTGTGTTTTAGGTAATGTTCATGATCAGCTGATGGCCACTGCATGAATTGTAGACCTCCCCTAGCTGATTGCATGTGGAACAGCTGTGGTAATATTCCCATAGCCAATTGCATAGAAACACACTCCAATATCTAGGAACATCATCTTTGTGTTGGTCCTTTTCATTCACTGTGAGCAGGAACCCATTCAGTTGTTTGGCAAATAGCATCTCAGATGGGGTGGGGATTTACCTCTGACAACATACACTGTGGAAACAGGCCAACACACAGGATGGGGATGTGCTTGTCCTGACTACAGACTGCAAGTTCTGCTATAGTGCATTTGGAGTTATGCTGGTTTAACAGTGTGTGTGTGAATATGACTGTCCCACATGTCTCAATACCTGCCATGTCACTTCTATGTTTATGAGGAATCCCCATCTGCAGGGTCATCCACAGACTGGGTGGTGTGTGGTGCCTTTGGTGTCATGTGCTACCCATGGAGCATTTATCTGTTGACTGCAGAAAGTACCGTGAGGATTGCAGTCTGTAGATGGTGAAAGCCGTGACAGTTACAGACTTCATATCCCTCATAGGACATATGTTGCAACAAACCCTGTTACAACAGTAAATGTATGAGGTTATCACAGCATCATGTCAATATTGGCCCTGTGTATGTGCTTCCAGCCCCAATTCTGTCAACTTTTACACATATGTCGTGCATGTAGAGGTGCATATGTGCTGTACACCATAAGTAGTGTCATCATATCTGATAACAAGCCAGTGAGATATCAGACTGCTACAGATGTAATGTACAGTGGGGTTTTTAATTGATGACATAACCTGGACATACTGTGGTTGTATGTACAGTACTGAGGTCTGTATACGTATGGTGAATGTCGACAGTGTGTGTTTTGTTAATATGTACCTTGGCCTGTGTACACACTGTGGTAGTTGTCATCGTCCTAAGTCCCGTCCTATCTGATGTTACATGCTGCTCCACTGTATGTTACCGTATTGGCTTATGTGGTTGTAGGGCCATACACACACATGTCAGCCATCACACCACACTGTGTAGTGGCCCAGTATATGTAGGGATAGTGTGTGAGTGGCACATATGAGGCTGGTGTTGAACAGATAGTCCATATACTGTAATGTTATGCTAGCTTGCCATATGTGGCTGTGGCTCTGTTCTCATTGGTTGTGGTTATGCACTTTCACATAGGTGTACCTTACCCTGTGCTGTGACATGCCTGTACAGCCTGCTCTATATGTAGGTACATGCACATTCCCCCATAGGAGATGTAGGTCGGTGTTGTGACAGTCTGCCTGTAGCCTGCACAGTGCATTGTTACATGCCTAGCAACTTAGTGTACTTACCCAGTGAGATGCCATGTGCAGATACTTGCCAGATGTACTGCTGCTGGGCCTCACTTAACAGTCATGTATGTCAGACAGAGTAGTGGGATGCTGTACAGATGTATATCAATATTTAGTTGGTAGTATGTGGCCATGGCATCCCTGTACCAGTGGGTATTACGTGTCAGGCCAGACAGGCGTGTGTGAATGCAGAACCTATGGTGGCATATGTATACCAGTTGTTATGTGTTATACCCATCTACATGGCTGTTAACATCCATGTTGTCAGGCATGGTACACATGTTTTGCACTAAGGGGTTCTGTGTATACCTCTGGACTGCATAGAGTGTGTCAGAATGTCCATACGTATTGGCCAATATCTCTACTGCAGTTAACAGGGGCTGTATGTGCAAGCAGTGGTAGTTAACTATGTTGTCCTTAGGATGTCTGTCTGTACCCAATGGCACACATATGGAAAGCAGATGTGACCTCCCACACACACCGTGTCTGTGAGGACAATCCCAAGTACAGTAGCAATAGTATATAGAACTGTAATAGTACACAAATAAAGGTCTTCCACTCCTGTAAACCTGTGTGTGGTGTCTTTCCCTATGACCCCTCTGTGGGTATATGTTGCAGGCAATGATTGACATTTGTATGAGTGGCCCATACAGTGTCCAGTTGTTCAGTTGTGAACTGTAGGAATAGTGGCTGTTCTGCATTTTGTGCACCTCCTACATATGTATCTGACTGTACATATCTCTGCGTGTGAATGTGCAGTCACATGTATATCTATATATATGTAAACATAAATATATATATATATATATATATATATATATATATATATATATATATGTATATATATACATACATACATATATATATGTATATATCTGTATCTGCATATATGTGCCTGTGTATATGTATCCTGGGGATGTTGATAGCCTCCACATTGTAAATCTCCGATGGGAGCCAGACTGTACTACATGATATGTTACCATTACCAGCCTGACATCATACAGCTGGGATATAGTACTGTTAACATCTTGTGCCCATGTCATGTCAGGTCCTGGTTATGGGATCTGCAACACTTGGTAGTGTATTGCAGGGAAGACGTGTTTGGCTGGGGAGGGGTTGCCAATTACTACAATACGTATATTGTTTGGGCCTCCCAACCACATTGACGGTGCAAGTGGACATATGTGTTTCTGTCAATCTACCATTGCTATCTAAGTATGTATGCCCATATATACCTATATAGGTATGTATATTTGTTTACATATGTCTAAATATGTCCGTATATACCTAAGGAGATATACATCTGCGTGCATATATGTAACCTGCTGTGTATATGTGGACATATAGGTGTTGTCATATATATATTTGCAGATTTGCATGTGCATATGTTCATATATATCTATATCTCTGTGTATATTTCAGATTCATTTTATATATATATATATATATATATATATATATATATATATATATATATATATATATATATATATATATATATATATATATATATATATATATATATATTTGTAGTATCGGTTTAGATATGGATATAATTACAAACACGCATGCATTTAGATGTTGGTATACATTCTCTGTACTGTTGCATGACTGGGATTGATGTTATGTTAACGACAATGTCAATTTAATGTGTATGTGGCATGGCTTAGTGGTATATCACTTTGGGTATAGTGTGCATAGTCTTGAGTTCCAGCTTTGCAGAAGTTGTTTATTTTGTTGCTGGGCGGAATACGGGCCATTGGATACTGACTGATTAAGGCACTTTAAAGCAGTGCATCTTCATTAGACAATAATTTCGTTATGAGGGGGGGGAATCTGTAGTGTCATGTGTATACCTGGGTCATATGTATCCCATATATCTGAATTAGATATTCCTAGTAGGTTTTATGTGCATACCGGGCAACCTTGTGTGCTACATCTGCTTTGCGATACCTACAAATAAAACCGTTAGTGTCAACAAAGTCACACGTGAAGTCTATTGTTATTACCAGGGAAATATTTGTCCCATGTGGGACAATCCAAAAATTGGGTATTCTACTTTCCTCTAAAAGAATGGCTGCAATGGTACGCATGGCTATGTACATGGACTACAGCGTGTGGCAGACCTAGGATACTTGGGTAGGGACAACGTACAGGATGAGTCCTGAGGGGAGGAGGAGTGGAGGGTAGGAAAAGTGTGGTGGTGTCAAAAAACAAACCAAAAGGTTCCGAACCAGCAGGTGTAAAACTCCAAAGGTTTATTAGGAAATGTAAAAGTAAAGCGCTTTTTGTCTCCCTTAGTAGGAGGACTTCTTCAGTGTGGTGGTGTGGTTGCTATGGGCCAGTAACCAGAAAAAGGATGGTGGCTGCATGTGTGCAGTGGGATGGGGGGGGGGGCGGAACTGTGGGTAAAGTAAATATGGGTCGAGGAGAGACTGGGTTTGATGGGCCTGTACTGGTCGGCCCACCTAGTGGGTGGGGGAGAGGGGAATGTGATATAAACATGTGAAACATAAAAGAAGATTAATTTAAATCCCTATTTAAATTAAACACTTACAATAAAATGACCTTGGTAGTGTATTGCAGGGTGGACGTGTTTAGCTGGGCAGGGGGTATGCCATTTCATACGATACGTATACTGTTTGGGGCCACTCCACCCCATTAATGGTGCATGTGGACATATATGTTTCTGTTAATCTACCATTGCTATCTACAGATGTCTGGCCATATATACCTATATGGGTATATACATTTGCTTACATATTTATAACTATGTCCGTCTATACCTACAGAGATATATCTCGGCGTACATATATGTAACTTGCTGTGCATATGTGGACATATAGGTGGTGACATATATATGAGTAGATCTCGGCATTTGCATGTAGATATGTTTTTATATATATATATATATATATTTTATATATATATATATATATATATATATATATATATATATATATATATATATATATATATATATATATATATATATATATATATATATATATATATATATATATATTACTACATATATAGATATGTTGTATCTGTTTAGATATTAATATATTTACACACAGACACACACATGCATCTAGATGTAAGTATACATTCTCTGTACTGTTGCATGTCTGGACTGGATATTATGTTTCTGACAACATTAGATTTACATATATCTGGCATGGCTTAGTGGTACATAGCTTTGTGTATGGTGTGTATTGCCCTGCGTTTGAGTCTTGCAGAGGCTGTTTATTTTGTGGCCGGGCAGAACACTGGCCATTGGATACAGAGTGATTAAGGCACTTTAAAGCAGTTGTATGCAGGTTTGTGCAGAGCTCAGCACTGCTAACTTCCGGTTACAGTTTCTTATACTTTGTTAGCTTCCACATTGCTAAATCTGTGTAGGCAGTGCTTACCCCCATGCAAACGCACATGAACATGCTTACCAGTGATTACATATGCTTAATACTGCTTAGTTGTGCTTATACCTGGTTACTAGTGCCTTATTCATTATGACACTGCTACATCACATGTGCATTTCCTGCAGTACTCTACTTCATACATATGTGTTACTTAGTGGGTTTTGCAACAAAACAATTGGCTATAACATGCTTTGCCATGTAAAATAGACAGTACTGCAGTGGGATGCGAACCAGGAATGCTTGTTCATTAGGCAAATGCTCTGCCCAATACTCACTATTGCTTACATCCATGAGGCGGTCCGATTAGAACTGTTCCATCCAACACCAGCACGCCTTGACCCATAATTTCATACCCATCGTCCCCCCTCCCCCGCTCCTCCTCCGCAGCAATCATCCTTTCTCTGGGTGCAGGTCGGGTCTAACCACACCACTACACACTGCCCACTCTCCACTTTTCAGGTCCCATCACGTACGTTGTCTCGACCCATGGATCATCAGGCTTTCCCAACCTTGTATTCCAGGAACATACGTGCCCTGCCATTGCTCATCTGTGTAATGGAAGGAACCCAAATACCCATCAGTTTTTGGGTTGTCCCACAAAGGACGTTCCTGTCTTTGTTTCTAGATTAGACTTAGTGGGTCGACAATGTTTCTCCCACTGGTAGTATCCTGCCTGCAGTTTGGGAAGCAGTGGTTTGGTTACTTTTTTTGTGTGTTTGTATGTTTCACCTGATTGGCTGGGGAGGTATCGGTATGTGTAACATGTATGTTGATTGAGCCTCCTCACCCCCATTGGTGGTACCTGTGGTCATTTATGTCCCTCGTATGTGCTGTATCATATCTATAGATATATATCTGTGTATATATGGGTTCCCTTTTTAATTTCAAAATACTGAAATCCCGAATTTCAGTATTTCGAAATTAAAATACCAAAGTCTTGAAATACCGGTAAACCAGAAGTGCGAAATTCAAAATCCCGAAGTACGGAGATTTTGAATTAGTGCTTCTGGTGTTGTGGTGTGTGAATGGTAAGATGTGATTTTGGGTATGTATGTATGTGTATATCTGTTGTTTAGGGGCTTTAGTGTCTGCCAGTGTGTGTTTTGACTGTGATGTGTGTGTGTGAGGGTGTATAATGTGTAGGAGAGAGTTGCTTGTGTGTGTCTGTGCAATCTCGGAGTTAGTTTATATAAGTAGGGGGGTGTGTGGGATGCAGCCCCCCCTTATGGCGGTGCATGTGGGGCTTGCCCCCCTGCTTATCTGTAGTGTAGGATACTATATTTGAGTTGGGGGAAGTGGTATGTATGTGTTTGTGTGAGCTTTATCTGTAGTGTAGAATCGGGATTTTGAATTTCGTGGTTTTTAGGGTTTCGGTGTTTGGTGTCTTCGGCTATGCAATTTCTAAATACTGAAATACGGGATTTCAGTATTTCGAAAATACATAGTGAATCTGTATACACCCACACACACACACACACACACACACACACACACACACACACACACACACACACACACACATATATATATATATATATATATATATATATATATATATATATATATATATATATATATATATATATATATATATATTGCTGTATATATATCTAACAACATATAGATGTATGGATGTCTGCATATGTATATATCTATATGTGGATATTTATATACATGTGTGTATATATATATATATATATATATATATATATATATATATATATATATCTGTAATACAGAGAGGGAGAGGTATATATCTATTTAGTTATAGATATATATACATATACACATACATCTACATGTACAGTGACATGTCCTGTAATGTTTAATAGTATTGCTGGATGCTATGCTTGTGGAAACATCAGGGTTATGTATATCTGCGGTGGCTTAGTGAAAAAGCACTTTGGCTATGGTGTGCAGGCTCCTGGGTTAGAGCCTTGCAGAGGCTGTTTCATTTGTTGCTGGCCAGAACGAGGCCCGTTGGATACGGAGTGATTGTAGCACTTTTATGCATTTGTCAGCAGGTTTGCGCGAAGGTAAGCACTGCTAACTTCTAGTGACATCCGCTTACACATGGGTAGCCTCACTATGGCTTACTCTGTGTAAGCACTGCTTGCTGTCGTGCAAACAGACTTGCACCTGCTTACTAGTGCTTATTTATCCTTACAACTGTTTATTTTAGACAGTAATAGTCTACTGGTTCTTGGGGAGGTGGTGAATTTGGCAAGTGTATGGGGTTATCATTCATTACACAGCTTTCTACTCCAGTTCACAAATATATGTTATTTATTAGGTTATACAACTAAATATATTGATCATAACAGTGATTTGATATGGAAATGGAATGCACTGCAGTTGGACTCAAAACGGGATTGACTGCACGTGAGGTGAATGCTCTGCCCACTGCACTATTGCTGTACTGCTTCAGTTGCACATATTTTGCTTTTTATCCTCCTTTTGCTATTTAAGCTACATTAACTGCAGCTAAATGATGGGCAAACCCACGCACCTACAGTTAAATCTTGTCCGTTTCATTAACAATACATATCTTTTTTTTTGTTTGTGTCTTTCGGCTTTTCCTGGTTAGGGGTCGCCACAGTTGAAGTCCAGTCAGCTAATGATTGGCAGGTAAATTTTTACGTGCTGGCTTGCCGGGCCTAATGCACAACCTCTTTTTTTTATTTTTTTTTTATTCACTATTGCTCTTATACATGTGGGGGATGTTGCTGGGGGTATACATACATCTATGGACAGTCTCGCTCATTGTTTGCTACCTTTCTGCAGTCTTTCATTGCAGAGGCATGTATATTCTGAGAGCTCTGCTCTCAGACACACTCCCTGCACTTGTACATACTCCATGTAAGCCTAGGAGCTTGGCCAGCGTGCCTTCATTACTATGGATGACGCACTGCCATCCTGCTCCTAAATGGGCGCTTCTGTGCAGGACTAAGCTAGTCCTGCAGGGAAGGATAGTGAATCCGGGGGACTGTGTTCCCAAAGAAATTACAGTAACTGTAAGTTAAGATTTACCACCACTGATGTGCAGTGATCATGGGTTATAAAGGTTAATCTACTGCTCATCCCATCTCTCCAGGAGTTAGGGAAAACTACCCCAGCAATGTTAAGCTCTCCATAAGCAACTAAAACCAGGAGAAGACATATTGTAAATCAATGTGTTATCCTTCTCAACTAAAACCAGGCAAAGACATATAGTGAATCAATTTGTTATCCTTCTTAACTATAGCGAGCATCATCTGCTCTCTCGGAGCCTTATTCTACGTCTCTCTGATTTTACTCTGATAGTAAATCTATCACAGGAATCCTAAACTTAGGAATATGTTCTAAAATTTTATATTATATTGTAGAGAAGGAATGTATCTTACCTGTTAGCTAATATGTATGTCAAAGTCTCTTCTATGGAAATTGTATGTCAAAAGTCTGTCCTTAAAACTATGTTTTTTAAAAAATTGTTCTCTTGGAGCTTTTCTCCCCAGGCCCCACTGAAAATAGACTTGTAATACACTTGGACTCTCCCAGTCAACACATGTAAAATAAAATAAAATAAATAAATTTGTTGCTAGATAATTTTGCCCAAACTGAAATCTAAGCTAATGCACGGAAGGTTAATTACAGATTATATGGAAGCAAAGCAATCACTATGTAAAACTAACTGGAGTGAGGTGTTCAGTGGAAAGACTGCAGATGGAATGTGAAAAGTTTTAAAAGAGGAATTGTTTCAGTGCAAAAAATCAAAAAAATATGTTTAACATCAGGATCTAGGCATACAACATCAGGGGGATATATTTCAATAAGAACAAGATATCTGATTAAGGTGAGAGACAAAAAATATAAGAAATGGAAGAGAGGTTGAACTACAACTTTGAAAACTGAAACAAACAAATTGGACAAACAGATTAAGCATAGTGTGAGACAAGATCAAGAAAAATTTGAAGAGAATTTATATAAAGATATTGAGCATAACAGGAAACTTTTTTATAGATACATAAGATGCGGAAGGAGTAAAGACACACAAACTGATAAACTGTGTGCAGATTCTAAAATTTATTCTCAGATACAACAGATTATAGATATATTTACAAAATCTTATGCAAAACAGTTTGGCTCCACAAAAGGGGTGATAAGTTGTCTGAGTGACATCCAGGTAACTCCAGATACTGGAATCAAATTAGATTATATTGAAACAGAACTGCGCAAACTGGGTCAAAGCAAAGCACAGGGAGGAGACGGAATTAGTAACAATGATCTGAGAACACTTCAGCAAGAACTTACAGTACCATTATATCTATTACTCTCTAGGTCATATAAATAAGGTGAGATTCCTCAAGATTGGAGACATGCACTTATTAAACTTGTCTTTAAGGGAAAGAAGAGTAGAACTAACTCAGAGTCATATAGACCCTTAAGTCTACTTTCATGTTGTCGAAAAATAATAGAGAAGGTAATATTGGATAAGTTGTCAGAACAGGATAGGTTGGGACATGAAACCATATACCAGCATGGATATGCTGAAAACAGATATTTTACCACCTATAACATGATGTTCTATAACAATATAACAGCTATGAATGAAAAATTGTGCTGTGATGTAATTTATATAGATTTAACTTCAGCATTTGACAGAGACATACACAAAACACTGATCAATAAATTAGTACAACTAGGTATCGATGTACTCTTGATAAGATGGATAGCTGCACAGCTTACAAATAGGACATGACAAGTATCAAACAGCAACTGGATGGGTGAAATCCTTGGTTACAGTCAGGGTGTCCTACAGGGCTCTCTCCTAGGCCCATACTTGTTTAGATTGTATCTTTCAGATCTAACTTTTTCATCTGAGGTGTTCTACAGTCTATATTCAATTGACCTGAAAATGGGTAAACTGATTACAGTTGTTACTGATATGGCATGTCTGCAAAATAACTTGACTAAATTGACCATTTGGGCAGAGAAGAATATGTTGATAAATAGATCAAAAACTAAGCATATGAGATTTTGGAGACATAAATTGAAAGGTGAATACTTAATACAGCACACAGTGATTGAAACTGTAGACTCATTTAAGGACCTGGGTATATGGGTAGATTCAGCTATGAGTTTTTCTAATCATGTCAGTCAATTGGTTAATTATAGTTATAGAACTATAGGTTGTATAAAAAGATTTGTAAAGTCTAGGAAATTAAAATAATGAAGTAATTCTTTGTGAGTTACATTAGACCCAAACTTGAGTATGGAATAACGATTTGGAAACCCTATAAGAAAACAAGCATGAGTAAACTGGAAAGAGTTCAGCGGAAATATAACAACAGCATCCATGCATATGAAAATGTAAGTTATTATGAAAGACAAAAATATCTAAACTTGTACAGCATCTCTTACAGATATCTAAGAGGAGATCTTATTCAGGTATATAGGGCATTTAGAGACAACTACTTCTGTGAATGTTTGGGGTTCTCAAAAAGTACTAGAGAATTATCAGACAACCTATGTAGAAGATTCTATAGGAATGAGGAGTGTCCTAATTGTTTCTCTGACAGAGTAGCCGATGAATGGAACAGACTACCAAATTGCATTAAAGCAAGTACTAGTTTAGATACTTTTAAGAACAGCCTGGACACTTATGGGAACAAGTGTTTTGGCATATTGGCAAGCTAGAAGGGCATTAATGCCTGTGCTTGAAATATTATATGTATGAAGAGCTCGCAATGTAGGGTGTAGGGAACCACTAGCCATCAAGGATAATTCATTCACACCTTAAATGCACTTTAAGAGTAAGTGGCTAGGGCAAACACTAAGAATGAGAGAATATTGTCTCATGCCTTAACAGCACTTATGAGCACAGGAATGGGAGGACGCAAGCCACTTGGAATAATTTTCTCATGCCTTTATGGTACTTTAAGAGAATGGGGATGGGGAACATAAGACACCAGGGTAACTCTAATGTCGCCTGCCTTAATGACACTATAACAGTATGGGAAATAGGGAGCCTATAGACAACAGAGAGACTCAATATGATGTGCTGTAAAGGCACATTAAAAAAGGTGCAGGGAAACACATGACACCAGGGAATAGTAGAGTGCCTTAAAAGGTACTAAGTAGACTTTATTCCCTGCTTCCTCCCACCGAAGATGTTAGTCTTCTGTACTACCACTAGACTTGAGGGATAAAAAATATAAAAATAAAAATAAGAAATGACTTGTAGGAAAAGTGATTTGTACCCCTGGCACCGGAAATTCTACATTAGTGCAGCAGGTGTTTTTTTAGAATATATTGGGGATCTCAGGCATTATGCAATGTCTGCTACATGTCTTCTCAAATGAGGCAGAGAGACAATGAATGTTAGACATACTTTTCCACCTCATACACAACTTGTGCCCTAGCTTGAATTTTCTGAGGAATCTGAAGTGTGAAACTTGAATGTCTGGCATTAAGAAGTGACTGGCATCATCCATAAATTACCTAGGTAGGTGAAAGAAGACAACATGGATGTTCTGACTACATGGACAGATAAATATATATGTGTGTGTTTGCATGCATGTGTGTGTGCTTGTGTATGTGTGTGTGTGTGTGTATATATATATATATATATATATATATATATATATAAATATATATATGTATGTGTGCGTGCATGTGCTTGTGTGTGTGGGGCCTGTGGCTACACAGTGCTGCTTCCACAATTAAGTGCCGTGAGAAGCGGTGATTTGCACTTTGCTGTGGTTAACCCTATTTCATAGACATGCAAATTAGCCTATGATGAGGTCTTGCCTCACTGACACTAATGTGTTCATGAATAGCCAAAACCAGAAGTTCTGTGCTATGACAAAATCCCACCAAACAGCAAACAGCAAAATCCAAAAAAGAAAGAAGAATGGCAGGACACTGCTGGATTAACTCCTTCTTTTATTAAAACAACCAAAACATCCAAGGATAAGCGCTTTCGGGTGTGTTACCCTTCATCAGATAAAGAGAACAAACATTACCACTGTTTTAAATTAAAAGCCAACCAATCAGCAATCAGTAAATTACCCGCCTTTTTAGTAGGGCGGGTTTCAAAGGAACCATGTCATTTAACCCTGGGCTCCTATGAGCCCTCAGCTCCAAGATCCATTCAGATTCAAGGGATTCTGTCATCAACCTTATGTCTCCTGTGTTCATGAATAGCAAATTGCTGCATCATTTAAACTGAGCTTTTTCTACCCCGGCCTGTTTGGTTCACTCAGGGGATCTTAATGAATCCAGGCATTAGTTTTCCTATTAAAAAAAATACCTTCAGTTGCCTTCATTTTTTAAAATTCACAAAATACAGGGGAAGGTATAGGGAGAACGGTAAGGGAAGTTTACCTCTTCAGTATCTGAACCAGATGCTTCTGCAAGCATGAAGGGGTTCAGTAGCATTAGTAGCTTGACTAGAGCATGTAACGTCTCCTACACCACTGCCATTTTTATTATTACTGACCACATTAACAGCATTACTATAAGGTCACAGGTTCATAAGGGAACCTTTTGATCTTTAGTCATTGCAATATCGACTACTTGCTCCTTCTGTCGAGAAGTCTCTGAGAAGCTTGTCTGTAGTTAACTGCGATCCACTCATCCAGGTTGGATTTTAAGAGAGTTAAGGTACTATTGAGTTTGATATGGAGAAGGAGATTTTCAATGCATAGGGGATATTTTGGGAGAGATATCTATTCCAATAGCAGTTTCTAAAAATAGTGCAGTATAGATGTGCTTGTTTGGCTTGCTTGCTCTACTCTGCTTGAAAATTGCTGATCTATGTCTGTATTTTATTTTGAATTGAAGTTTTTCATTTAAGGTTTGTTTGGGGTTTTTTTTTTAATCTTTTGTTGCAATACATTTGTTTTATATTTTCAATTCTGTTGAAGTTTTAAGAGGTCTTGCCTAGGGTCAGTTAGAAAAGTTAGCAAAGAATTATTCAGCAAACAGTGAATAACTTCAGCTAATTAGTGGGAGGAGCTGAGAAATAGCATCCTCATTTAGCTAGAAATATTTGGAGTCATCTCTATTTAGCTGGAGTGTATGAGTGGCTTGCTTGCTGTACTCTACCTGAATATTGCTAATCTCTGTCTACATTTTATTTTGAATTGAAGGTTTTCATTTAAAGGTTTGGTTACTTTTATTTTTTTATCTTTTGCTTGTATTACATTTGTCTTGTTTTAAGTTTTCTGTTCTGCTGGAGTTTTAAGAGGTCTTGGCTAGGGCCAATTAGAAAAGTTAGCAAAGAATTCATAGGTTCATAGGTAGGTACTAGGCTATCAGCCCAAGGGCCTAAGTAAGCCTAGCCAACAAAGTTCCCTGGCTGACGCCAACCCAAGAAAGTTAATTTCCTGTGCCCCTGTCGAGCAGAGCCACAGACTTGATCCCCGGGGTGTATTTCCTATTTCCCATCCACTCATCAAGATTTTTCTTGAAGAGTGTTAATGAGGAACTTTGCTTGACATAGATGGGTAGCTTGTTCCAGAGCATGGGAAGTCTCTGGGACAGGAATCTATCCCTCCAGCAAGTCCTGTTTATTGTGGTGACAAGGTTTAGGTCCCTAGAACGTGTAGCTTGGAGGGAATGGGTTTTCTTTAGGTGTAGCATATCCAACAGCTCTGGGTTTGACATAGCTTTATATGTTAGGCAGAGATCACCTCAGAGTAGGCAATATGCTACAGAGTAAAGCTGGAGTTTTTTGAGATGATCAGTACAGGGCATCTGTTTGATGCCAGTAATTCTCTTTGTGAGGTACTTCTGCGGCCTTTCCAGCTGCTGCAGATGTCTTGTGAGGTACATTCCAAAAAGGGTGTTGTACTCTATAATGGGTCTAAAGAGTGTCGAGTAGAGGGGAACAATGACCTCTTTTTTCCTGAATGAGAACCCTTTTGTGATGAAGTGTGCCATGTAGAAGGATTTCCTGACTACTGTGGCAATGTGATTATCAAAGGAGAGACTACTGTCCACCTGGGTCCCAATGTCTCTTATCACACATTCGGTGTTAAGAAGACTGCCACCTATGTGGTAGTTTATGGGTACAGAGTTTATACCAAAGGGGATAACAATGCACTTTTAGGCATTGAGCTTGAGGCCATGGCTCTGACACCAAGCATCTGTTACAGTGAGGTCTTTTTGTAGGATGTACACATCATTAGGTGTTTTGATTATGGCTCCTAGTTTGCAGTCATCTTCAAATTTCGTTAGCCAAAGACCTTCTGTGTTAGCCTGTACTTCAGAGAAGTAGATACCAAACAGGAGAGAACCCAGGACTGAACCCTGTGGTACTCCACTTGTCACTGGTTTGAAGTCAGATTTGGAGTCTGCAACTTTTACAGTGTGGGTTCTGTCGGTAAGCCACTTGGCAAACCATCTTGTGACATAGGGATTTATACCTAGTTTAGTGAGTTTAGCTATAATTCCAGAATGGGGGATGGTATCGAAAGCCTTGGCGAGATCAAGATAGGCTGTGTGAACCACCTTACCCTCATCTACGGCTTTAGTGACTGCCTCAAAGAAGTCGACCAGGTTCAGGAGGCAAGATCTGCCTTTCACAAACCCGAACTGGGTGGGGTCCAGAGTTTGGAGGTTACCAATGTCTTTGTTTATGAATTCTATGATGATACGTTCAATGGCTTTGCAGACCAGGCTCATCAGGCTAATAGGGTGATAGTTCCTAGGATCAGTGGTGGCTCCCCCTTTGTGGAGTGGGATAACTGTTGCCATGCACCATTCAGTGGGCACAAAGCCTGATGTGAGGCTATGATTGAACATGGTGCTTAGGTAGGGAACCAGTTCATTCTGAAGTTCATGTAAAATTCAGCCTGTGATGTTGTCTGGTCCCATGGATGCTGTGTTTTTGGCTTTAGAGAGTGCTGCTTTTACCTATGAAGTTGTGATTACAGGGACTCTGCATTCTTTTTGTATAGATATGGGCACTTTAGGGGGTGAGGGGGGAGGGTAAAGTTAGCACTGAACCTATCTGCCAGGATGTTGGCAATATCAGTTGGTTCTGTAATATTTGTGCCATTGTGCTGTAACTCACAGCAGATCTGGGTGTTGCCATTGAGATTCTTGATATAGCTATAGAATGCTTTGTGGCTGTCCTTAGAATCAGTGGCAATCTTGTTTTCATAGCTAGCTTTGGAGGATCTTATAAAGGATCTCAGCTTCTTGCTGAGGCTGACCAGGGAGCTCCTCCACTCATGGGATTTTACTCTCTTTTGCAACAATTTCTTCCTTCTGTTGTAGAGTTTGTTTATGTCAGGGGACCACCAGATTGGCTTCCTTTTTTTGGAGGATAGCGTCTTGGTTCTATTTGGGATAGCACGATCCATGCACTCGTGTAAGTGCTTATAGAGTCCATTTGTGTAGGATTCAGCAGTCATAATTGTATTGTCCATCTGCATGGGTGTCATGAAGTTCACCACTTCTGTCTTAAGAAGCATGAAGTTGGCTTTGGAGAAATGTTTTACCATGGTTTCCTTAATGGGTGGGGGGGTGGGGGCAGGATGTGGATATCTAGGGTGATTAGCTTATGGCTGGATCTGACCAAAGAAGAGTTGACTTCAGGTGTGGAACACCGGTCACTCATGTTGGTAATGACTAGGTCTAGGATATTGTTGCCCCGGTGTGGGTGTGGATAAATTTGATCCAGGGCATTGGAGTTTATGAATTCCAGAAAGCGCTGAGTGAAGGTGCAGGTACATGAGTAGTTTTCACAGTTAATGGTGGGGTAGTTGAAATCACCCAATATTAGGGTGTTTGGTTGAACCCTAATATTTTCCAGTATATCAAGAAAAGAGGAGTGGGAATCCTGGGACATGGTGGGGGATCTGTAGCAAGCTATGATTTGGATTGCAGTTTTGCCCAGAGTTAGTTGCACTTGGATAACCTCAGCTGCATTATGCTGAGCAACTAGCCTGGAGGTGTGGATCTCCTTAATGAATATGGACACACGTCTGCCTTTGGTGTTCCGGTCTAGGTTAGATGACTGAAAAGTGTGGCATGAGTTATAGCCTGGTAATGCAGGGGTGCTCTCTGGAGCCTTGAACCAGGTCTCAGTCACTGCACAGATATTGATTTTCTCCATTTTAAGGAGTGCCTCGAGTGAGTGCATTTTGAGATTTAGACTTCTAGCATTGAGTAGCATTACCTCAGTTTTTGCTTGCCTGTTCCTGTTATGGAAGTTAATTTGTTATTTGAACCTTGCCTAAAAAAGGCACTCTAGGGGCAGCAAGTGCCTTTGCCAGTATCTGGAATCCCAGGGGTGACAGGTGCAGGTCATCTCTGACAAAGCATTGTGGTCTGTCGACCATGTCATCCCAGGAAGACAGATACTGGATCCCCCTTAGAATGACACCAGAAGCTTAGCCAATTGTTGAAGTCAATCATTTTGTCCTTGTACTGAGATATCATTCTGGGAAATGGCAGGATGCTACTCAGGGCTAGGTTCATACCTGCCTGGGCTACAAGATCAGAGAGTTCTTCCATGTCTCTTTTCATGCAGTCCAGGGAGGTACGTCTCAGGTCATTCACACCAACATGGACAACCATAGAGTCATATTTGTACCTGTTGTGGAGAGACCTGAGTGCGTGGTTTATGTGGCGGATCCTGGCACCCGATAGGCAGCTGACAGTGACCTTCATCTTGTTTAACCTGGTGAGTGGAACATCATTGTCCCTGACTATAGAGTTACCTATGACTAGTGTGTTGGGTACGTTGTTTTGCCTTATGGACTGTGGTTGAGTGGCACACTGAGTCTGTGGGCTATGTGTCGTTTGGGTTGTATTGGGGGTGGGAGGTTGCGTTTCTGCTTTGGAAGTCTCTGTTGCTTGAGCAGATTATTATTGAGAGCCTCTGCGAATGTTTTTGTGTTTCAATGTGTGGATTTTGATGGTGTAGGTTTAGTGGAACTATGTGATGAGTGTGGTGTGGTGCAAGTGTTTACCTTCGCCTCTTGACTATCAAGTTCAGTCTTGGTTGGAGAGAGCTTTACCTCCAGTTTGTCTAGATAAGTGCATCACTCACAGGTTCTAGTGTTGGGTGGTAGGAGGAGAGGGTTGTCTGTCTACATGAGGCAATTGCTACATTGCCCCAAGATGCCCAGATTCATCAGATAGACATGAGAGAACACTGGGAGCTGACCCTTGGACATGCCTGAATAAAAAAAATATTTTCCTCTAGACAAGTGAGGAAAGTGAGTACAAGAGCTGTTTTTCTCTAAGCAAGTGAGGAAAGTAAGTACCAAAACTGTTTTCCTCTAGGTAATGAGGAAGGGTGAGTGCTGTAATAATTTGTATTTTATTTAGTGCTTACAACAAGCTCTGAACAAGTGCTGAGCATGGATAAGCAAATTCAAGTGCTAAAACTAAGAAGCTGTATCTGGATCTTGTTGTAGATAGGTTACCTTGGGGGCACAGAACCTTACAAACAGTCCTGGATACAGCAAATATTGTATCTGGGCTAAACTAGTTACAGGGAAGGTGGGAAGCAAGCGCAAATGCAGGCTTTTAAACCAGAAAGTTGAAAGAGATGGAAAACTGCCCAAATGGCCAATAAACTACAATTTCTGGGCCAGAAACCACTCTTGTGGTAAATAGGCTACCTAGTGCTTACCACTCCCACTGATAAGCTAGAAGGCTTCCCTCCAACACAGAAAGGCTTGGGGCACAGAAGCATACAAACAGTCCTGGATACAGCAAATCTGTATCTGGACTAAACTACTTACAGGAAAGGCAGAAAACAAGCTTGGAATTGATATATATATATATATATATATATATATATATATATATATATATATATATATATATGTAGATATATATATATATATATGTGTGTGTGTGTGTGTGTGTGTGTGTGTGTGTGTATATATATATATATATATATATATATATATATATATATATGTATATATATATTTTTTTTTACTTAAGTGGGTTGGCTTTCGCAAAAAGTTCTCATGACAGTAGCAAAAACACTTTCAATGAAGTACAAGCTAGCACACTTGGGTGTGTAGCAATATTAAGGCAAATACAGTTTAAATAAATACAGATAAGTTAAAAATGACAAAAACAAGTTTATGAAAATCAAATAAGAGCACTTGAACACTTAAAGGTACACAGAACAGCAAATTAAGGTATTAAGGTAGAAGACAGTTATGTAAGAGCAGCTCAAGAAACTATAAGTAATTTTTTTTTTTTTTTTTTTTTTTTGTGCAGAGGGAGGGAACAGAGCAGATTAAAATGCTATAGGGGATGTCATTCCCAAGTGCTCTCTCTGTACACAGCAGAGGTGATGGGACTGGAAGGAGTGTCTGAAATCAAAATATGATCTCACTGTACTCAGTTGAGTGAGCAAATGAGACAGGCCCAGTAGGGGTGTCCAAAAACAGATTTACAGCAGGAGCAGGCAATTCCAAAGCCACCAAGATTAATACCACAACAAGAACAGGGAGGGAGGTGGGAGACTAACTGCAGCTAGAGACAGGAGTATTATCTCCCTGTATTATGTTATATATAACAATTATCTACAAATTTCTCATTTTAAATAAGTGCAGAGAAAAGTATACTTAAATTAGCTTTTGTCAGTTGATTTATGCAGCTGAATCTCAGCAGCCAACCACTCGGAGGATGAGAAGAATGATTAAAAAATGTGACAAGCACAGATTATAATGCAAGCAGAAACCCCCAGTCTAAGTTAACACAATTTCAAAGGCAGTCTAACAACTTTCAATGTATCCAGATGGCTACACTTTTTCACACTTCAGGCAACTAACTGCAGCTAGAGACAGGGAGTATTATCTCCCTGTATTATATTATATATAACAATTATCTACAAATTTCTAATCTTAAATAACTGCATAGAAAAGTATACTTAAATCAGCTTTTGTCAGTTGATTTATTTAGTGAATCTCAGCAACCAACCAATCAGAAGATGAGCAGAATGAATAACTTAATCTAATTAGTGGGCTCATAGGTTCATAGGTTGGTGCTAGGCTATTAGCCCTAGGGCCTATACAAGCCTAGCCATAACAATTCTTTGGCTATTTCTTCCCACGATATTTACTTCCCTCGACCCCTGTCTAGCAGGGTGACTGACGTGAACCCTGGGGTGAATTTCCTATCTCCCATCCAATCGTCAAGGTTCCTTTTGAAGAAGGCCAAACAGATCCCCCTTAGAATGACACCAGAAGCTTAACCAATTTTTGAAGTCAATCATTTTGTCCTTATACTGTGGTATCATTCTGGGCAAAGGCAAGATGCTACTCAGGGCTAGGGTCATACCTGCCTGGGCTACATGATCTGAGAGCTCTTCCATGTCTCTTTTCATGTAGTCCAGGGAGGTACGTCTCAAGTCATTCACTCCAGCATGGACAATGACAGAGTCATATTTGTACTTGTTGTGGAGTGACATGAGTGCATGTGTCATGTGGTGGATCCCGACATCTGACAGGCAGCTGACTGCACTTTTCTCCTTGTTCAGCCTGGTAAGTGGGACATCAGTGTGGCTGACTATAGAGTCACCTATGACTAAAGTGTTGGGTACATTGTCTTGCCTTAGGGGCTTTTGGGTGGCACATTGGTGTTGTGAGCTATGTGACACTTTGGTTGTGATTGCCATTTGTTTGAGTTTCAGGTTCGGAGGTCCTTGTTTCTTGGACAGATTACTGTTAAGGGCCTCCGTATATGAGGGTTTAGTGTTGCTATGTGAGGGTGTTGGTGGTGTGGGTTTAAAAGGGCTATGTGTTGCTTGAGGTGTAGTGCAGGTGTTAACCTTCTCCTCTTGACTGTCTAGCACAATTGTGGGTGGAGAGAGCTTTACTTCCAGTTTGTCTATGTAAGTGCATGTCTCACAGGCTGTAGTGTTGGGTGGTAGGAGGAGAGGGTTGTCTGTGTACATGAGGCAATTGCTGCATTGCCCCAGTATGCCCAGATTCATCAGGAGGACAGGAGAAATCACCAGAAGCTGACCCTTGGACATGCCTTTTTTGTGCTTTTTTTTGTAAAGTACAAGAACTGTTTTCCCTTACCTTAGCAAGGTACTTTGTAATTATAGGCTTTTTAGTGCCTACAATTAATTTTTCCTTATTAACAAGCAGAGCTGACTGCTTGTATCAGTTTAAGCGAGTCTAAGACGAGCTGAGAAATAGCATTCCTTATTTAGCTAGAATTATTTGGAGTAATCTCTATTTAGCTGGAGTGCTTGATTAGCTTGCTTGCTGTAGCCTACCTGCATATTGCTGATCTTTGTCTGCATTTTATTTTTCCCACTCACCTGCCCAACTGTTGTTTTATTCTTAAACATGGGGGCTTTTGAGTGGCCCACCCCTACTGTAAATATAATTTTGGATGCTCCTCCCAGTTCCACCTCATCAGCTCATTCCACTGAGTACAGAGAGATCGGTTGGGATGGCCCACCTCCTTAGTTTCTTAACCTTGAATTACCTTCTGTTTCTTCCCTTTCAACTTAACTTATAAAAATGCACTTTAGTCATCTGCTTTTACTGTATTTGTGTTTCTTCCTACTTTACTACTTTATTTTGCTTGTGCTGCTTGTTCTTAAAAGTGTTCAACTGCATTTATTCTATGGCATTTATTACTGGTTGTTAGTAGTCTGATTAAATTGTAACTGTTACTCTAAGCATCTTAGTTTTGGTTTAAGCCCTTGGGCTTCAGCCTAGTTGTTTTACATTAATAAGGTTTGTAGTCTACACTCTTGTGATGGGAGATGTAGTTTACATCCTTCTAAGGTTGGGAATTGCTGTTTGAAGTCCTATTGTGTCTGTTATTCTAAAAGTGTCTTAGTTCTGGTTTAAGTACTTGGGCTTCAGTCCAGTTATTTTACATTAAGAAGGTTTGTGGCCTACAGTCCTGTGAGAGGAGAGGGTAGCCTCTGCCCTTCTGAGCTGGGATTTGCTGGCTGAAGCTTTATTGTACTTGTTGTTCTAAGTGTCTTTATTCTGGCTTAAGCACTTGGGTTCCAAACTAGTTATTTTACATTAGGAAGATTTGTGGTCTAAACACTTGTGGCAGGAAAGGCTAGCCTACCCCCTTCTAAGCCAGGAATTGCTGGTTGAAGGCTTATTGTGTCTGTTATTCTGAAAGTGTCTTAGTTCTGGTTTACACACATGGGCTGCAAACCAGTCATTTTACATTAGGAAAGTTTGTGGTCTAGACTACTGTGGCAGGAGAGTGTAGCCTACACCCTTCTAAGCTAGGAACTGTGGTTATTTTAAGTGCCTGTTATTATAAGTGTCTTTGCTCTGGTTTAAGCACTTAGGTTCCAGACCAGTTATTTCACACTAGGAAGGTTTGTGGTCTACACTCTTCTGGGAGTATTCTGCTGAATCGCTGCTTTATTTAAACTTTTTTTTTCCGCTGTTGTGACTGCGGTTTTCTGCACTTTGAATTTCTAATACTTCTGTATTTTATAGCATAGGCTAGATTCAGGCTTGCTGAATCTAGACTGATATCATTTGAACACTAAAACTAGCCATCTTAAATTAAGAAGTCCCCCCCCCCTGCACACTTGTGGCAGAAGTGTTTAGTCAAGGACTCATCTGAGTTGGGATTGCTGGAATGCTGGAATAAGGCTCAGTCTTGGGCTTTCTTTTTGGTTACTTTGTTTAAAATCATTTACCTTCTCTTATATTTAAGCATCTTGTTGGTGTGGACTTGCACCCAGTTTACCAGAGCTACTCAGAGATTTCACTGCTGCCCTGCAAGCAACTCAGTTGTGCATTGTGAAGCAGTGATACATTTTCATCCACTAGCCCTCCATAGAATAGACTCTTTTTGTTAGTCTTACAGCAAAACTTGGTTCATCTACCTCATTACCCACTAGTTATTACAGTATATACCTGCCATAATGGACAGACAGTTTCCCACCATTTCTCCAAACAGCCTGATTGACATGGGCATCCTGAGGCAATGTAGCAATAGCCTCATGTATACTGGCAACCAGTTACTCCTAAAACAAAGAACTTCAACATGTGAAAGATGTATCTGTTCTATGAATTTCAAGTCAATTCTCTCATATAACAACAGACCAGATATCAGACAGGTTGTTAGCACACACACACTTCACCCCTTGCACATAACAAGCTCACAATACAAAAACCCACATACACGGAGATACTTGCTAGAAGCCTACCTAAAGCTCAGAGACCTCCCAAGCACAAACCTACTGCACACACTGCAGACCCAGCAGAATCCAGTACACTTACTAATACACACAGCAGTGTTTCAGCCTGTAAGCTTCTAAGGCAAAGCACCTCAAAATTAAATGTCTTGGTCATAGGTGACTCCATATTGAAACATACAGATGTCCACTTCACCAGGCTGGACAAGGAGAAGGTCACCTTCAGCTGCCAGTCAAGTGGCAGGATCCATCAGATCATGCACGCACTCAAGTCTCTTAACAACAAGTACCATGTTGGAGTGAATGACTTGAGACGTACCTCACTGGACTATATGAAGAGAGACATAGGTTCATAGGTTCATAGGTGTGTACTAGGCTAATGGCCCTGGAGCCTTTACAAGCCTAACCATAGAATTACCCTGGCATAGTGCCACCCAACCTTAGTTCCCAGTGTCTCTATTGAGTAGAGCCACCAGTGTTATCCCCGGGGTGAATTTTCTGTTTCCCATCCACTCATCAAGATTTCTCTTGAAGAGGGTCAGCAAGGTGCTCTGCTTGACATGTATGGGAAGAAATGGGGCATTGTACTTGATGACTGGCCTAATGAGGGAAGAGTAGAAGTAGAGGGAGACAATGACCTCTTTCTTCCTGGATGCAAAACCCTTAGTAATGAGATGTGCCACATAGAAGGACTTTCTGAACACAGTGGCAATGTGGTGATCAAAAGAGAGGTTGCTGTCAACCTGTGTTCCCAGATCTCTTATAATGTCTTCTGTGTTCAGCGGACTACCATCAATGTGGTAATTCATGGGAACTGAGTTTTTCCCAAAGAGGATGGGGACACATTTTTTGGCATTGAGCTTAAGGCCATGGTTCTGACACCAGTCGTTGGTCACAGTGAGGCCTTTCTGTAGGATGTCAACATCACTTGGGGAGTTAATAATAGCTCCCAACTTGCAATCGTCAGTGAACTTTGTTAGCCAGAGTCCCTTCATGTTGGCCTGGACTTCAGAGAAGTAGATACCAAACAGGAGAGGACCCAGGACTTAACGCTGTGGGACTTCACTCATGACTATTCGTCAGTCTGACTTGGAGTCAGCTACTTTCACACTGTGGGTTCTATCTGTGAGCCAGTTTTCAACCCACCTAGTGATATAGGGGTTGATGCCAAACTTAGTGAGTTTTTCTATGATTCCTGAGTGGGGAAGGGCATCAAAAGCATTGGCCAGATCAAGGTAGGCTGTATGAACCACCTTGCCTTCATCCACAGCTCTGGTGACTGACTCAAAGAAGTCAACCAAGTTGAGCAGTCATGATCTATCCTTCACAAAACCAAACTGTGTGGGATCCAGAGTTTGGAAATTCCCTATATCCTTGTTTATTAGGTCCATGATGATGTGTTCCATAGTTTTGCATTTCAGACTCATCAGGCTAATGGGGCGATAGTTCCCAGGGTCTGTAGTCGCTCCTCCTTTGTGGAGAGGGATAACTGTAGAAGTGCGCCATTCAGCAGGGACAAAGCCTGAGGTGAGGCTGTGATTGAACACAGCACACAGGTGAGGTGTCAGTTCACTCTGTAGTTCATGTAGAATACAACCAGGAATATTGTCGGGTCCCATAGAAGCTATACTCCTGGCCTTGGACAGTGCTGTTTTAACCTGCGCAGAAGTAATACTGGGTGCCTGGCAATCCACTGGTATTGTGATTGGTCCTTTGGGGGGGAGTGTGGGGTAAAGTTGGCACTGAATCTGTCGGCCAGTATGCTGGCAATATCTGTTGGTTCGGTATAAGAGGTACCATTGTGCAGTAGCTCAGTGCAAATCTGGGTATTGCTGTGGAGATTCTTTACATAACTATAGAAGGCCTTGTGTGTGTGACAGGCAGGTATGACCTTAGCCCTAAGCAGCATTTTACCGTCACCCAGGATGATGCCACAATATACACAAAAAATGATTGACATCAACAATTATCTTAGCTTCTGGTGTCAATCCAGAGAGATCCAGGATCTGTCAGCCTGGGAAGATATGGTTAACAGACCATGCTGCTTTGCCAAAGATGATATTCACCTGCCACATCTTGGCTTTTGGTGACTGGCAAAGGTACTTGCCTCTCCCATACTGCCTTTTTTAGGCAATATCATAACAAAATTCCTGATGTAAAAAAAATCCACTAGAGACACACTCAAGGTTATGCTGCTTAAAGCTAGTTGTCTAAAGTGGAAAGTCCACTCACTGGGAGCACTCCTTAACTTGGAAGATGCTGATGCCTCCTTACCTACTACTAGTGTAAGATTATACTCTCACTGTATGTATGTAGTGAATAATGTTGAAATAATTTCTTCTGACAATAAATTGTATCTTACTGTGGAGTTTTTCGCCCCTGGTCTCTGCTGAAAATGGGCCACAAAGCCCAGTCGGTCTAACCCAGTCAACAAATGTAAAATAAATGTAAAATAAATTAAAAAAATAATAAATAAATGTCTGTGCAGTCACAGAGACATGGTTCAAAGCCGCAGAGACCTCTCCAGCCATGCAAGGCTACAATGTCTTCCACACATTCAGATCTCTAAACGAGCATGAAAGAACCAAAGGCAGAGGTGTATCCATCTTTATTAAAGACAAATACACCACAAGACTGATCAAACAGTATGACTCCCTAGAGATACTCCAAGTCCAACTAAATATAGATAAACCCCACTTCCATATCATTGTTAGCTATAGGTCCCCCGTCATGAACCACGAGAACCACTCTGCCTACCTGGATCTACTTGAGTCAATCACTATACATCAAAACACCTTGGTCATGGGTGATTTCAACTATCTTTCCATTGACTGGGAGTCACTTCTGAGCACAAACACGCTCACCCTAAGGCTCCTGGACTTTGTTAATACAAATGCTCTGGAACAGATTGTCTGCACCCCCACAGGGGGCTCGAATGTCCTAGACTTAGTACTCACCAGCATAGAGGGGTCTTTGCACTACTGTCTGTGTGTTGCCCTCCCTGTTAAGGTTTTATCATAAATCATACCTGACCCTGACTCAAGATCAAATAGGATGAAAAATTTCTCCATAGCAAGCTTTAGCCTCCCAAGTGATGGCATAAATAGTTTCAAACCCCTGCTACTACAATCAACAATGACTCCTATACAGATGTGTACACAAATGCCCTATATAAACAGCTACACAGATGTATATACTCATCTGCACATGAAAAGATCAAAACAAGATCCTCACAAAAAACAAGCTACACTGGCAGACATCAAGCATAAATAGGTTATACAACAAGAGGAAGAAACCAATGTCTAAGAACAAGAGGGAACTAACTCAGCAGAGGAAGGACACCCTCCACGGCTAGAACAAGCAAATTAGATATCTTGTAAAGTCCCATAAAGCCAATTATAAATCTAAACTAGAATCTCTAACTAAGGATAATCACAAAACATTCTTTAGCTATGTCAGAAATCTAAAAGTATAGGCCTGGCTTTGTGCCAAAATAGTAGTGGATGGTACCACTCACACTGACCCTGAGGATATTGCCAATCTGCTAGCAGACAGATTTGGCACAAACATCACCCCCCCCCCGTCCCCACCAGACATAGCCCAAAGGATACTTGTCACCAGTCCTCTACCTAGTATCTCCAAAGAGCAGGTCATAACTGCACACTCCATGGCCAAAAACACAGCCTCTATGGGACCAGATAACATCCCAGGTTGCCTACTAAATGGTCTAAAACAGGACTTAACATAACCACTTGATACTGTCTTCAACCACAGTGTAAGTACTGACTTTGTCCCAGCAGATTGGGAAACAGTGACAGTAATTCCCTTGCACAAAGAAGGTCCATCAACCGACCCAGGGAACTATAGACCCATAAGTTTAACCAGCCTTATCTGCAAGATCATGGAGGGAATCATCATGGACCTTATCAAGAAAGACATAGGTGACCTGCAAACTCTTGATCCAACCCAGTTTGGCTTTGCTAAGGGTAGATCATGCTTATTAAACCTGGTAGACTTCTTTGAGAATTTCACCAAAGCCCTGGATAAAAGCAAAACAGTACATACAGCCTTTCTTGACTTAGTTAAGGCTTTTGACATTATCCCCACTCAGGCATTATTGAGAAACTCACCCAGCTGTGAATTAACCCAAGTGTCACTAGATGGGGAGCCAACTGGCTCACTGATTGAACATATACACCCAAGTTGGGGAGTTCCCTCTACCAGCAGACCAGTTACAAGTAGTATACCACATGGATCTGTGCTGGGCCCCCTACTGTCTGAAATGTATTTCTCAGAAGTCCATGTGAAAATAGATGAGCTGTGGCTTACTGAGTTCTCTGATGATTGCAAGCTGGGTGCAATCAATGATTCCCCTAATGATGTTGACATACTACAAAAAGGGCTTACACACACAAATGACTGGTGCCAAAGTCACAGACTTAAATTAAATGCAAAAAAAATGTGTTATCATTTTTTTTCGGTAAAGGGGATGTCCCTGCAAATTACAGTGTTAACAGTGCCCCCCTTAGCTCAAACCCTGTGATGAGAGATTTGGGAACACAGCTTAATAGCATCCTTAACTTCAATCACCATGTGTCCACAGTGGTAAGGAAGGCCTTCTGTGTTGATACATCTCATATGTAAGGGCATCGTATCCAGAGCTATGGATGTTGTCAGAAAAAAATGTATTAATGTGTGTGCTTAATGCTAATTAGAAACTAAATGAGTTAACACGTTTTTCATTCTATTTTATATGTACTATTTTATATACAGCTTAGTTTTATATGAGACTAAAAGATGCTTTTGAAACTGCAGTGTGCTTTCTGAAACTTGCAAGATTCCCTCTGACCTAGTAACTGCTAGCACAGCAAATTCATGTTTATGCCTTTTGGAAATGTACATGGGAAGCAGGTGATTATCTGCTAGGTCAGGAAGCAATGAATGACCAATGCCATATTCTATAATGTAATGATTTTGAACAATTAGCTCTGTTCGAAGTATGAGAACATGCACAGCTGCAGAAGGAAGAGATAAAATAGACAAAGGACTGTTGGAGAAATGAACTGCAATCTATACTTGCTTTGTGCTCAAATTAGCCACAGTACCTTGAATGGTAACATTGCATATATCTAACTGGTGGTAGCCAAGGCCACGTTGTTTTCCTTAGGAAGTTTCTCACAAAAATTGATAGTACAAGCAGAAATTTACAAAAACAATCACTACGAAATGATGATGTTAAAACTTGTGATTTGCTACGTCAGCTTGGTAGGCAATGTCTTATTAGAAAATGTATAAAAATGCTTGCATTTCCTGATTCTAGTCAGACAAACTCTGTATTAGTATGTTTTTGTCTCCTTGCTGCAAGATTAAAGTGCCTTAACCTGAACCTACCATGTATTGATAATTTTTAAAGTATATTTTTCCTTTGACAGATTGGTCCTTCGAGCCAGAAACATCTCTCGCTCTAGCTCAGGTCAGATGGGCCCGGTGGCATGAAACCGTATGGGGAAGAAGCCACATCGGTTCTTCTGCTTTGAAAGACCTCCGACTGAATTGTCATTCAAAAGAGGCCAGCCACTGTTTCTGATCTGCGATTGGAGGATGAGTCAACGTTCCAGTGGGATCAAAACATGGAGGCTCAGGTAAGGAGGAATTTACCTTTTTCTGTTTTAGATCAGGGACTTGTTACAGTATTTTTGTTTTTGTCAGGGAGATTTGCAAGTGCAGATCAGGGACAAAAAGATTTCTGTCTTGTCATAGATCAGGGAAACAGAATAGTTAGGCAGTTATTCTAGATAAACTGTGAAGAAGTGTAAGTCGTGGTACCACGTGATAAAAAGGGTTACGTAACAATTTCTAACTTAGCTAAGGCAACATGGGAAATCAGTGCACAAAAGGTTCCCGAGACCCACCCTTAACCAAAGACGCGAAATATATGCAATTACAGCATGCCGACAATGTTAGGTATTATATAAAATGGGTTGATAAATACAAATTTGATGGTAATTTAGATAACCCTTCACTTATTAAACTTGTTAGACAACTTAAAACAGACGCGAAAGGTCAGCTAAAAAAGCAACGTCAATTGGGAGTCTCTCAGGCACACAGGTGGCTTGAGGAAGCAAACCGTAGGGAACAAAAGATTAAAAATTCAAAAGCAATGTTTTTAGATAAAGAAGACAATAACTTGGTAATAGCAACAGCCCCTCCGCCCCCTCTGCTTCCCTTACCAGAATATGAAGCAAGTGGACAAGCTGATCCACCTCCGCTATATCCAGCTGTTCCTGCAAAACCAAAACCGTTTGTCAGAGATCCTATCGAGACCAGGTCGCAAACACACAACTTAAGAGGGGATATTGAATTGTATGAAATAAATAAAAATTCACAAGCCATGAGTGAAGAAGAGATATGTCCACTCATAGAAGTACCACATCCACAGGTAGGACAAGCAGGACAGGACCCAACTCTTCTAGTATATAGACCGTGGACACTGGAAGACATCCAGAAAGCCACAGAGGGAATTCCCCATCCAAAAGTTAATTTTAGAAAATTCTTAGAAGACTTACAGGGCATGAGGTTAAGTTACCATTTAAATGGAGAGGAAGTAGAGAAAGTAGTCAGACAAATCATAGGTCCAGATTGGCACATGATCAGTGGCAACGGGAATCCCCGTGACGCAGAACTTAGACCACTCCCACATAGTAACGCGGAACTGGATAACAAAGTGAAAGGTCTGACAGACCGAATCTCTGAGAAATGGAAGCCTAGGGCTGATTGGACTTGCATTAATCAATGCATACAACAAGAAGGTGAAACTGTTGATAGATATTATGCTAGATTATTAGAGTGTTTTAATAACTATTGTGGAATGCAAGTACCTGAAGACCAAACACATGATTCCCCATATGAGCAGCAGCTAAAGAATGCATTTTTGAAAGGCAGTATTGCACCCATTAGCAGCTTTATTACAAAGCACATGGTAGATCACCGTACAATTAGATTACAGTCATTACTTGAATATGCAAGACATGCCAAAAGGCATTTTAATAGCAAAATGAAAAAGAAAACTCAAGTATTTGCAGTAGAAGATGGATCAGAAGTCTTCATAGTGCAAACTGGGAAGAAGGGTAAGAAAAATACCCAGGGAAACAAACAATCTGATAACGATCAAAGGACTTTGAAGAGAGAAAGAAAAGGGATGAATGTTTTAAATGCGGGAAAAGGGGACATTTAGCAAGGGATTGCAGGCAAAATAGAAAGATAACCACAGAAGACAAGGAGGGTGAGGACTGACTATATGATAGTCAAGAATCACTGGAAAGGAATAAACAAGAAAAAAACAAGTGCAAATGTGATAGAAGGGGTAGAGGATGTGATAGAAGAAATAGAGGATGTGCATGAAATCATAGATAATGAAGAAAATGAAATTTTAGACTTAGCATTATTGAGCCTAGAGCTCTACTTAGCAGACACAAAACTGGAAGTTACACTCCTGGTAGAGGGGAGGGAAGTTAAATTCCTGTGTGAATCAGGGGCTTCACGGACCCTGATACTTCCTTCCAAACTACCAGAAAATTCAGAATCACTTGACTACAAATTAGTGAAAGCAGCTAATGGACAGCTGTATCGGGAGCCACTCTCCCACAACATAGAAGTAACTGACCCAGTTTCAGGGATGACCCAGAAAAGCAAAATTGTTGTTTTTGCAAAATGCCCAGTGAATCTCTTGGGTAGAGACCTAATGCAAATATTTGGCATAGCAGTAGTTCCAACTATGCAGGGTATGGAAGCACAGCGACAAATGAATACTTTTGTAGTGCGACCGGAGGGTGAAACATTTTATTGGTACAGCCAGGACTTAGTTACGACTGGTCCAGGGGCAGTAACCGAAGAACTGATGAACATAGCCATCAGTAAATCCCCCTCCCTTGACACTGATAAACAGCATTTGTTGCATTGCACTCTATATTACTGTAGCAAACCAGGACCTGATGAAGAATATGAGCAAGAACTGTTTAGAAACCATGCTAACAGACTAGTATTATGAAATTTGTACTGGGACACAGAAGGAAACAGTGTAGTGAGCTGTTCATTGCCCCAGGAATTCTTAGCACTTTACAAATCTAATCGATTACCACATGTGAGTTTGACTAAAGATAAAAATGTGAAGTGGGCAGACCTAGGAGAAAAAGTCACAAGGTGGGAAAAGCGGACAGAGTTAGAACTTTCCGAACAGGGAATACAAAAGCAGAAACTGAACTGGATAACACAGACACACCCAGCTGTACACTCGCAGGCAAGTGAGGACAGCTGAGTGGCACTCTTACTAGAGGAAGAGGAAAAAGCCTTACGAGACATACCAGAGACTCTCTGGTCAACAGGGAAATCAGATGTAGGACTTATTCGTACAGCAGGACCAGTTACTATCAAGCCAAAGTCAGCATTTAGACCTCAAAAGAGACAGTATCCCTAGAGAAAGGATGCAGAAATAGGAATCAAACCTATAATAGCAGCCTTACTTAAGGAAGGAGTAT
Source organism: Protopterus annectens (assembly GCF_019279795.1). Lineage (NCBI taxonomy): Eukaryota > Metazoa > Chordata > Ceratodontiformes > Protopteridae > Protopterus > Protopterus annectens. Next base: position 1,298,743,494 of record NC_056729.1, read on the forward strand.
TGATAGAATCTCCTGATTCACCATGTAATACACCCTTATTTCCTGTTAGGAAAGCAAACGGAGAATGGCGTATGGTCCCAGATTTACAAGTTGTAAATGACGCAGTTATACCTAGGGCACCTACGGTGCCAGATCCACACACCTTATTAAATGATTTGAAACCTCAACAAAAGTATTTTTCTGTGGTAGATATTAGCAATGCATTTTTCTCAATACTGATACATCCTGACAGCCAACATTGGTTTGCATTTACATTTCCGGGGAAAAGGTATACATATACGTGACTACCACAGGGATATTGTGAAAGTCGAACAATATTCGCACAAGAAATGGCAAGTAGCCTGGCTGGATTTATCAACCGAAAGGCAGTCAGATTTTACTTTATGTAGACTACATTCTGCTGGCAGCCCCCACCCAGCAAGAATGCAGGGAGGATACCATAGCATTATTACAATTTTTAGCTACTCAAGGACACAAGGTAAACAAGAACAAACTGCAACTTTGGAAAAAACAGGTCAAATACCTAGGATATGTAATATCCAAAGAAGGCAGAATATTAGATGAAGACAGAAAAACAGCAATATTACAAGCACCTAAACCAACTACCAAGAAAGAAATGATGTCCTTCCTGGGTACTACTAACTTTTGTCAGAGTTGGATTCCAAACTATGCCTTGGAATCTGCTCCACTGACCAACTTGATATTCAAAAAGCCTATGGCAGCACAAGATTTATTACAGTGGACACCAGAAGCAGAATCAGCTTTCTGCAAATTGAAACAACTGATAGCTTCTTCATTAGTTTTAGGATTACCGAATTATCATAAACGATTTTTCCAAACTGTAGATTGTAAGCAAGGTTATATGACATCAGTGTTAACACAACAGCATGGGGACAAACAACACCCCATAGCTTACTATTCATCACAGCTAGACCCAGTGGCGTGATCCCTGCCCCACTGTGTACAAGCAGTACTCGCAGCTGCAATGGCAGTGCAGGGTTCAGCCTCAGTAGTGTTATTCCACCCTCTCACATTGAGAGTGCCTCATGCAGTCGTGATTATTTTACTGCAAGGAAAAAGTAGCATATCTTTCTCCTGCTAGACATCTTTCCTGTATGACTATACTGTTGAGCCAACCTCATATGACAATTGAATGATGCACAACTTTGAATCCATCAACCTTGCTCCCAACCCCTGCAGATGGCAAACCACACTGCTGCCTGCAGGAGATTGAGCAAAAGACACTACCTAGAAAGGATCTTACAGATGTTCCCTTGGATGATGCCGAGGTGACATACTATGTGGACGGCTCGTGTAGGAGGGGTCCTACAGGACAGAATCTAGTGGGTTATGCAATAGTTTCTGATACTGAGATTTTAGAAGCAAAGTCTTTACCACACAACTTATCTGCACAAGCAGCAGAATTGATTGCTTTGACAAGGGCATGTACCTTGGCAAAGGGAAAATGAGTGAATATTTTTACTGACAGCCAGTATGCTTTTTCTACTGTACATGTTTTTGCGCAGCAGTGGAAAAATAGGGGGATGATAACATCTACTGGTAAACCAATTAATCATGCGCAATTTATTTTAGATTTGTTAGACTCTATTCAGTTACCTCAGAAAGTAGCTATTTGCAAATGCGTAGCTCATACCAAGCAACAGGATAGAATTTCAAAAGGTAATGTGAGGGCTGATACAGCTGCAAAACAAGCAGCTTCAGCTTCAGAAGTATTTCTTTTGAGTGAGGAATTACAACCATCTGAGATTTTAGACTTAGAAATGTTAAAAACAATGCAGACACTTACTACAAATGTAGAAAAACAAAAATGGATAAAGCGAGGAGCAATCCTTGAGAAAGGACTGTAAATCTCCAAAGAGAGGAAACCGATTTTGCCATCTAACTTGTTTAGATATACAGCTTTGTTGAGCCATGGGCAGTGCCATATCTCAACAGGGGGGATGGTACAGTTAGTGAATTGAGTGTTTAAGACGTATGGATTTACAAACTACACAAAAAATTTTTGTGCAGCATGCCATGTTTGTAACAAGCATCATGCACAAGGGGCATTAAAACCTAAGCAAGGGAGTTTCCCTACACCACCGTATCCATTCCATACTATCTGTATGGATTTTATAGAGCTGAACAAATGCGAAAATAAGAAGTACTGCCTTGTCATTATAGATATGTTTTCCAAATGGGTAGAAGCTTTTCCAACAAAAAATCCAGATGCAGCTACTGTTGCAAAAGTCCTTATTAAAGAAATTATTCCTAGATTTGGCATACCAGAAAAGATTTATAGTGACAATGGCACACACTTTGTAAATCAAACTATACAACAACTAAGCCGTTATTTCGGGATTTCTCTGAAGAACCATTGCGCATACCACCCCCAATCTGCAGGATTAGTAGAGAGGCACAATGGGGTTTTGAAAAACAAGCTTAGGAAATTGATTAGTGAGACACAAAAGAACTGGGTGCACTGTCTACCTCTGGCACTGTTGAGTATGAGAACTGTTCCAAATGTAAAAGGGTTAACTCCTTTTGAAATTATGTTTGGGAAGGCATATTATACACCTCAGTGGAAACCTCTCATGCCTGCAGAGCAGGAGGCTGACAGTTCACTTGCAGAGTACATGAGGCGATTTTTGAATAACAAACTTTTGCAGTTAAATTCTGTTTCAGATAAAGAACAAACCAGACCATTGGAAGCAACAATAGCCCCAGGCATGTGGGTCTGGGTGAAGGTTGTGAAAAAAATGAACTGGAGTTCTCCGAAGTGGGAAGGACCATACCAGGTGCTACTGTCAACACCCACTGCAGTCAAGATCGCAGAGCGAGCATCCTGGATTCATCTGACAAACTGTAAACTGGTCAAAAACCTTGTTACTGTTGTACAACGAGAACAAAATGACCAGGTATAGAGTAAACAGAGATGCAGAACAACCTCAGAAAATTTGCATGATTATTCTGATAGCTATACTGATAACATTGATCTTTTTGCTGTGGCCTTTCCTTTTCCCAGCCACACGAGTTGAACTGAACAAATGTGATGCATTACTCATAGACTGGCATCCAAACTTTAACACTTACCAAGCAATTAAATATGTGTATGCTGAGACTTTTAATGTTTCGAACTGCTGGATTTGCACAGCTATACCAACAGCATACAGGGAATTATTAATGACTGCTGTCCCCCTAGGGGTCAATGAGACCTGGGAAAACGTGATTTTTGATACTACACCTGTGAAATTACAAGACAAAATAGCATTGTACCTACCTGTTACACAAAAAGGGATTGTATGTTTTTACAAAAATGACACTATTCAGGTGGGTTGGAGCAATTGCAATGTGACTGTTTCTTATAAATGTTATATTAAAGCCAGTAAGACTAAAACTATTTGTGATACAAACTATGATGCATATTTTGAGAAGACGCATAGAAATGTTGACGAAATACAACATAATCCTGTTTTTTAAAGCAGCTTTCTATTATTGATAAGAAAATGTTTCATGCAGGGCAAGCTTATATCAATACTAAAGTAGAGAATTGTTATTTTGTTTGTGGGAAAAAAGCATATAAATGGCTACCTGAGAATTGGTCCGGCAGTTGTTTTTTGGGTTACCTGGTTCTGGCCATACGACACACTGCAGCCTTGCCTCAGGGAAAAATTCGAAATGTCAGAGAGGTCAGCAGTAAACCTAGAAGTCCAATTAAGAGACCCGAGAATCCAGTGGGACGAATCGAAGCAGGGTGGAGAAACCATAACTCCATAAAAAACAAAGATAAACTGACATACATGGATTTGAGTGACACCATTATATCGTGGGCAGGCATAGCCCCTGTATATGGTGCAGTAAAATCGATTTGGGAGCTGAGAAAACTGTCTAAACTTCTCAAAGTTATGAGCAATGCAACTTTTTCTGCTCTCAAATTAGTGACTGATGAACTGAATGCTATGAGAACTGTGATGCTTCAGAACCGCATGGCTCTCGACTTAACCCTAGCGGTGAGAGGTGGTACGTGCGCTTTAATCAAAGAAGAATGCTGTTCGTATATTCCTGACAACCAGCACGAGATAAACAACCATCTTGAGGTGGTTCAGCAAGTGTCGACCATGATCAAACCAGCCCAAACCTTCTGACGGACTTTTTCCAGAATCTGTTTGGGGGGTGGGGTTCCATCCTAATGAACATCCTGATTGCCATTTGTGCAGGATTACTCCTATTAGGAGCATGCATTTGTTGTGGTATTCCCTGCATGAAAAAGTTAATCAAAGATTTTATAGACATGTCAGTTTCTGAGACTTTGTATCAAAGTACTGAAATTGAAGAGGTGTTGAAAAGTGAAACACTTTCATAAGTTTAAACTGAATGACTCTCTTAACTGCAAATCCTGAATGGAAAAGGTTAGGAGAAGAAGCAAACTGTTTATGCTTTTGAAAATAGAATTAAAAAGTATTAACAGGGGGGAAATGTCAGAAAAATATGTATTAATGTGTGTGCTTAATACTAATTAGAAACTAAATGAGTTAACACCTTTTTCATTCTATTTTATATGTACTATTTTATATACAGCTTAGTTTTATATGAGACTAAAATATGTTTTTGAAACTGCAGTGTGCTTTCTGAAACTTGCAAGATGCCCTCTGACCTAGTAACTGCTAGCACAGCAAAATTCATGTTTATGCCTTTTGGAAATGTACATGAGAAGCAGGTGATTATCTGCTAGGTCAGGAAGCAATGAATGAACAATGCCATATTCTATAATGTAATGATTTTGAACAATTAGCTCTGTTCGAAGTATGAGAACATGCACAGCTGCAGAAGGAAGAGATAAAATAGACAAAGGACTGTTGGAGAAATGAACTGCAATCTATACTTGCTTTGTGCTCAAATTAGCCATAGTACTTTGAATGGTAACATTGCATATATCTAACCGGTGGTAGCCAAGGCCACGTTGTTTTCCTTAGGAAGTTTCTCACAAAAATTGATAGTACAAGCAGAAATTTACAAAAAACAATCACTACGAAATGATGATGTTAAAACTTGTGATTTGCTATGTCAGCTTGGTAGGGAATATCTTATTAGAAAATGTATAAAAATGCTTGCATTTCCTGATTCTAGTCAGACAAACTCTGTATTAGCACATTTTTGTCTCCTTGCTGCAAGATTAAAGTGCCTTAACCTGAACCTACCGTGTATTGATCATTTTTAAAGTATATTTTTCCTTCGACAGATGTCATAACTCCCATGTACTCATCCTTCATCAGACCACTAAAAGACTACAATGCTCCTTTTTGTATGTACCTTACCAGAAATCTGCAGTAGCAGGAGACACCTCAGAGGCTTCTCACCAAGGAAATTTAGGGTTTTCAACACAAGACCTACATGGATAGACTGCAGGCCCTATCACTGTACATTGTATCTTATAGGCTGCTGAGAGTTGACTTTAGCAACATTAACAGGACATGCTGGAGACATACCTCTCAACCTGGAAACATCAAAAATCTGGACAAGGCCCATGAAAAATAGGTACAAATCTATACGCTGATTAAAGTAAAATTTACATACATAATTACATAACCCCGCCCACTCTAACAGAATTGTGGAATGCCAACTTTCAAATACAAATTGAAGAACAGACAATTAAAATATGGCACCAAAGTCCCCCCCGCAGCCATTCCAATGTCCCATTACCTGGCTATTTCATCCCATTTATCATAAACACTAATGTGTGTGTACTGCTTTACTTAGGTTCATAGTTTCACAGGTAG
>NC_056729.1:1298754270-1298794270 GCF_019279795.1 Protopterus annectens
AAGGAAGCAGCCTGATTTCTTGTTTAGACACATTGAGTTAGTATTTGTGATGTTACAGATATATTTTAAAACTTGCTCTGTAGCAGTTATAGGTAGTTGTACAGACTCAATAGACTCAACAGAGGAACAAGAAGGGGAGCAGGGACAGAATTTGAACTAAGTTTATCTGTTGATATGGTGGTGATTTCTTCCACATCAGAGATGGTGCCACTATTGGAGATCAGCTTGGTGAATTGCTGGGTATTGTTTCTTAGATTCCTGATACTAGCAAAAGGCTTAGATGTTATATTTTGATGAGATGGCAATATTTAATTTGGTCATGGCTTTGCATGTATTGATAAAATGTCTGTCCTTTTCTTACCGTTTTGAGGTCACTTCTGTCATGGGGACATGATTTTGCTTTTCATGATGACATGATTTTTTTTTCATTTTATTGTAATTTTTCAGTTTAGTAGAATTCTACTCAAGGAACTTATTCCTAAATTTGGTATTGCAATTGCAATTGGTCAGGGTAACTGCCTTGATGCATGCATTTATTTGGGAAAATATGGTTGTATACATGGATACATTTGCTATAGTGTCCTCATGGGGTGGAGAGGTTTTTAATATCCTTCTGTTCTCAGAGAGTACTAGAATTGGCCCTGGAGAAATTTGAGGAGACAATAGCATTGATTATTAGCATCACAATTAACAGAAATACTAACCATTTACCTAGCTCTTACTCTAACCCTAACTCAAACTTGGTAACTGTATACTAAAATACTAACTCAATGCACAAACTATCGTTAGCTTTACTATCCATAGCTTGTGCATTGAGTACAGCATATGTATTGAAAGTGTCTTCTTTGGAAATGATTAATTCTTGCTTAGTTTTACATGCTTGCTGTTCACAAATCAAGAAAATTGACCTTGGTCTCACTGTCAGAATTATGTATGAATACATTTTTATTAAAAGTCACTTTTAATTACTGACATCCTGCTATTCCAGCTGAAAATATTACCAGAGGTATAAGTTTCATTCCTTTTAAAATGTGTCCATGTTTAACTGCTTAAATCTATCATAAGCTTTTACATTCTTTATTAAAAAATCTTGAAAAGATTTATAATTAGGATGGTGTGGATGTTTAAAAATTTGGTTTTGACATCCTTGTATATCTTCCTGATAAGAATATTTAAGAACGAATTACATACAAGCAACACTAGTCATTAAAATTAATTGTTAACTTGTTAACATCATTTAAATAGTTGTTGGATTTCCAGCTGTAATTGTGATCCTTGGTATAGAGAAAACTAACTTAAATCCAAAATTCTAGTAGTGTGGGATATTCCCCTTACTGAGGCATATACGTTTTGGAGTTAATAGCTTTAAGTAGCACGGTTGTCAGGGTGCAGTCTGCACATATCAGGGGATTCTGGTGGAGTTTAAGCTCCTCCCTGTACAAATGTTTTAGTGGTAGTACAAGAAGTTTTAAGTTTTATTATATCCTTTATATGTCATGTTCCATTTTTCGTAGCTGCAGAATTTACAATTAAAGATTTTGCAATTAAAGTAAGAAGACAATTTCTTGGATCCCTCATCCTCTAATAAAGCATAAATGGTTGGTAAATTCTTCCTTGTAATAAATAGCAACAGTATCACCAAACTAAAGAAAAACAAGCTTCAAAGCAGGATCTGACCAACGTAATCCACAGAGTAAATGAGTGCCAAGTGGGTAGTTGCAAGAAAATTTATTGATATAAAACAAGTGCTTTCGCTCGGCTAGATACCGAGCTTTTTCAAGTTAAAAATGAATTCAAACATTGGAAACAGTGCCATTTTATATATCTTTCCCTATCACATGGTTAGCTAGTTAGCTGTTAGTCTTAAGTCAATTAACAATTAACAATTAGTAAGGAGTGCTACTTTAATGAAGCAACACTCATAATTTAAAAAGGAGAAATGCTCATATGTTTAAAAAGAAATACACATATTACAAAGCGTTGCACATTTGAAACATAAAATACACTGTTTAAAAATGTATGTGCTAATGCTCATGTACTAACTCTAGTAGCAAGTGTGTATACATATAAAACCTGTTAAATAAACTGCATTATCAGTTATGTTAAAAAGCTGTATTCCTGTTGTTCATAATTTTTGTGTTAAATATATTTGGTGAATGTTAAAACAATTTTAAAAATAGTAGAAATAGAAAACATACATCTGTAGAGAAAAAATTGTTGAAAAAAGTATACAAGCATAAAGTTTACTGCAGTTAAAAAGTCATGTTGCAGCAAACACCTACAACAGTGAATGATCTTACTGTGAAGGGTGTGTCTACTTACAAACCTACAAGCGAGCTCTTCCAATTTTGAGAACACTGCTGATGTTAACACTCTCATTTAAACCTGGGGCTCTACTTGCTTCTAACCTGAGTTGCCAGAAAAGTTCTCTATATTCTAGACTTGTTTCCCAGTCGCCACCCCTAGCATTGGGAAGTACTTGTTCCAATACCAAGAACTTGAATTTGAAATTCTTGCAAACCAAGGAATGCTTATATAAAGCATTTGATTCTTTTTTTTAGAAATGTCATGTAAATGCTCATAAATTCTTCTTCTAAAAGGCCTTTCTGTTTTGCCAATATAGAAACTAGCGCAGGTGGTACAGAACCCTAAGTATACCACTCCTTTGCTGCCACAGTTTGTAAAAACTTTAGGTCTAAACAGAAAGTTCCTAGAAACAATGTAAATACTAGGGGTGTCAAAAATAGTGTTACATTGTTTGCAGGCACCACATTTAAAGGTGCCTGCTTTGGGCAATTGAGTGTTCGTTCTGGTATGGTTGTTCCCTTCAAAAATTTCTTTGAGGTTGGTGTCCCTCTTTCTAATAAACTTTGGGTGTGGTGGTATAATATTTTTCAATTCATCATGTAGTGAAAGAACTGGCCAATGTCTGTGGAAAATTTCTTCAACTTCAAAGGAGTTGAGACAGTAAGTGTAAATGAACCTGCCATAAGTGTGGCCAGGCTCTTTAATATCAGTGTGATGAACAACCACATCTGCACCTAAAAGAGGGGGATAGAGTGTTTCTCTGCTGTCCATGATCTGTTGGGCTAAAGTAGTTAAAAGTGTTAAGGGGTATCCTCTTTCAAGAAATAGAGATTTTAGGAAGTCAATCTCTTCTAAACAATCGTGTGTAGTACTGGACATTCTAGAAGCTCTTATGAATTGTCCTTTGACAATGCCCTTTTTCTGATAGAAGGGGTGTCCACTCTGAAAGTGTAAGTATGTATTAGAAAAGGTTGGCTTCCTATACAGTTTAGATTGGAATACATTATTGACCCGATCCTTGTATAAGGTTACATCTAGGTAATGTAGTTCGTCATTACTAATCGTATACGTAAAAGATAAAAAATGGGTGGTTGAGTTTAAATACTTGATGAAGTCCAAAAATTCATCATGGGTTCCTGCCCAAAAATGCATATATTGTCTAGGTACCTCTTGTAGTGCACTAAATATTGTACCCAGGTGGTAGAAAAATAAACCTTTGTTCCCATCTATGTAAGACGGTGTTAGCATAAAAGGACGCACAAGGAGTGCCCGTAGCTACTCCTTTTTCTGCTTGTATATTTCACCATTAAAATATATATAGTTGTTTTCTAAAATTGTTTCCATGTATTCAACTAACAGGTTAGTTATAGTGTTGCCCAGATTGGTTTCAGTACTTAATACTTCATTAAACCACTCTAAGCCCACTGAATGTGGAATACTTGGAAATAGATCAACTATATCTATAGTGATCAAAAGAAGTTCCGGTTTGTAAAAAGCATGTTTTATTCCTTTGAGAAAATCCCAGGAGTCCTTACAAACGTGTTCTAATGATGTTCCGAACTGTTTTGTTACCTGGTCAATAAATTTCCCTAAAGGTTCTGTAATGCCTCCTGCCCCAGATACAATTGGTCGAAACTTTAAAGGGTCAAGCCCTTTGTGTATCTTGGGGATTCCGAAAATAACAGGGATTCTTGGTTTGTTGACATACAAGTAGTTGTAAAGCTTTTCATTAATAGCACCTTGAAGTAGGTGGTCAGTTAACATAAAACTAATCTTCGAATAGGCGATATTAGCCTCATTTCTAGATACTAGCTCGTACTGGTTAGAATCCTGCAACATGCTGTAAATGTAGGTATCATAATCTGAGTTGTACATCAACACCACCCCTCCCCCTTTATCAAGTTTCATAACTCTAACATTCTCTTTCTTGAGATAGTTAATGAGACTGAGTGCTTGTTGGTCTAAATTGGTTGGAGATGTTTTAGCTACTTTGGACCGGAATGATCTAAGGTCCCTATCAACAAGTTCCTCAAAGACCTTAATAGATGGGTGGGTGGGGGGGGGTTGAAAGTACTACTCCTACTCAATTTGTTGTTGGTATAGGGTTGCCCCTTGAAGTAGAGTGTAAGATTTAAATTCCTAACAAAAAGTTTCAAGTCTATTAGAGTGTTCACTATATTGAGGGGCGTAGGGGTACAAATTGGAGACCTCTGGTTAACAAGTCAAAGGCGTCCTGCTTAATGTCAACGTCTGTATAGTTGAAAATAGTAAAATTATCTTTCTTGATTACAACGTAGTTACTACCATGTGTAAAGGACATGTTATGTTCATTCTGAGACACATTGCCAGCTTGACATGCTACTATCTCCTGTTCCACCCTTGAGGTGTCTGTTTTTGTCCCCTCTCCCCCGTTCTCCCGGGGGGTTGCTGAAAATCCTGGGGGAGTTCTTTCCTTCCTTTGTCAGCCAGCCTTTCACTTCTACGAAGTGGTTCACTATATTTTAAATTGTGTTCTTCGAATGTTCCCTGGTTGTTGTTATTGATATAACTACCCACATTTGGTTTATTGACCCATCGTGATCTACCAGGCAGTGGATATACCACCCCTTCATGATATTCAATGAGGTCACGTTCTAATTTACGTACTTTTCGGTTAATGATTCTAACACAAAACTGATCTACTTCATCAAACACTTTATCATAGTTGAATTTTACACTCTGAAAATTTCTGTCATTCACTAATGAGTTGTTTAAACCATTTAGCTCAGTTAGAAGAATATCGGCTTTCGCCTCATATTCCAAAACCATAGCATTTAAAATTTCAATACCAGCCCTGTCAAAGATTTCACATAGTTTCTTGTAATATGGAGTTCCCATCTGTACATTGTTAGGGAACTTGAAACAACGTAGACCCTTCGGTACATGTTGCACGTCACACACTCTTTTAAATAATTAATTTCGAGCTGGTTGCTCTTATATGCATATAATTTGTCTCTTAGTTCATTAAAATTAAGTTCAATGCTGTTAATGGCATTATTATTAAAAGTACCTTGCTTGAAGACAAATTGTTGATCTGTCCAGGCATTAAAGTTAAAATCTTTAGGTTGCCTGCCATTTGTGTTGTTAACCGCAGTGGACAAAGACCCAATGTGCTCAGAGCCGACTGCTCTAGCAAAGACAGAATTAGACGAAGAAGGGTCTTCTAAAACACCAGTACCATCTTGTGTTAAGCCTGGTAGAGATTTTCTGGCAAAGTTAGAGATCTGTTGTTGGTTTCCAGGCAATAGAGTATCGCTGTCGCTGTTGCTTTTTAATATATTAGATAGTTGAGTCAAAAGGGAAAGGACTTGATTAAATTCTCTTCTTGTTAGAGGACCGTCTTCACGGTCATCTTTTAGCAGCTGAGGTGTATCAGCGAAATTAGTGGATCCGGTCTCCTCAGCCATGAAGCAGTAGCACCAAAATGATCAAAACCAAGAAATAAATAGCAACAGTATCACCAAACCAAAGAAAAACAAGCTTCAAAGCAGGATCTGACCAACGTAATCCACAGAGTAAACGAGTGCCAAGTGGGTAGTTGCAAGAAAATTTATTGATATAAAACAAGCGCTTTCACTCGGCTAGATACCGAGCTTTTTCAAGTTAAAAATGAATTAAAACATTGGAAACAGTGCCATTTTATATATCTTTCACTATCACATGGTTAGCTAGTTAGCTGTTAGTCTTAAGTCAATTAACAATTAACAATTAGTAAGGAGTGCTACTTTAGTGAAGCAACACTCATAATTTAAAAAGAAGAAATGCTCATATGTTTAAAAATAAATACCCATATTACAAAGTGTTGCACATTTGAAACATAAAATACACTGTTTAAAAATGTATGTGCTAATGCTCATGTACTAACTCTAGTAGCAAGTGTGTATACATATAAAACCTGTTAAATAAACTGCATTATCAGTTATGTTAAAAAGCTGTATTCCTGTTGTTCATAATTTTTGTGTTAAATATATTTGGTGAATGTTAAAACAATTTTAAAAATAGTAGAAATAGAAAACATACATCTGTAGAGAAAAAATGTTGAAAAAAGTATATAAGCATAAAGTTTACTGCAGTTAAAAAGTCATGTTGCAGCAGACACATACAACAGTGAATGATCTTACTGTGAAGGGTGTGTCTACTTACAAACCTACAAGCGAGCTCTTCTAATTTTGAGAACACTGCTGATGTTAACACTCTCATTTAAACATGGGGCTCTACTTGCTTCTAACCTGAGTTGCCAGAAAAGTTCTCTATATTCTAGACTTGTTTCCCAGTCGCCACCCCTAGCATTGGGAAGTACTTGTTCCAATACCAAGAACTTGAATTTGAAATTCTTGCAAACCAAGGAATGCTTATATAAAGCATTTGATTCTTTTTTTTAGAAATGTCATGTAAATGCTCATAAATTCTTCTTCTAAAAGGCCTTTCTGTTTTGCCAATATAGAAACTAGCGCAGGTGGTACAGAACCCTAAGTATACCACTCCTTTGCTGCCACAGTTTGTAAAAACTTTAGGTCTAAACAGAAAGTTCCTAGAAACAATGTAAATACTAGGGGTGTCAAAAATAGTGTTACATTGTTTGCAGGCACCACATTTAAAGGTGCCTGCTTTGGGCAATTGAGTGTTCGTTCTGGTATGGTTGTTCCCTTCAAAAATTTCTTTGAGGTTGGTGTCCCTCTTTCTAATAAACTTTGGGTGTGGTGGTATAATATTTTTCAATTCATCATGTAGTGAAAGAACTGGCCAATGTCTGTGGAAAATTTCTTCAACTTCAAAGGAGTTGAGACAGTAAGTGTAAATGAACCTGCCATAAGTGTGGCCAGGCTCTTTAATATCAGTGTGATGAACAACCACATCTGCACCTAAAAGAGGGGATAGAGTGTTTCTCTGCTGTCCATGATCTGTTGGGCTAAAGTAGTTAAAAGTGTTAAGGGGTATCCTCTTTCAAGAAATAGAGATTTTAGGAAGTCAATCTCTTCTAAACAATCGTGTGTAGTACTGGACATTCTAGAAGCTCTTATGAATTGTCCTTTGACAATGCCCTTTTTCTGATAGAAGGGGTGTCCACTCTGAAAGTGTAAGTATGTATTAGAAAAGGTTGGCTTCCTATACAGTTTAGATTGGAATACATTATTGACCCGATCCTTGTATAAGGTTACATCTAGGTAATGTAGTTCGTCATTACTAATCGTATACGTAAAAGATAAAAAATGGGTGGTTGAGTTTAAATACTTGATGAAGTCCAAAAATTCATCATGGGTTCCTGCCCAAAAAATACATATATCGTCTAGGTACCTCTTGTAGTGCACTAAATATTGTACCCAGGTGGTAGAAAAAATAAACCTTTGTTCCCATCTATGTAAGACGGTGTTAGCATAAAAGGACGCACAAGGAGTGCCCGTAGCTACTCCTTTTTTCTGCTTGTATATTTCACCATTAAAATATATATAGTTGTTTTCTAAAATTGTTTCCATGTATTCAACTAACAGGTTAGTTATAGTGTTGCCCAGATTGGTTTCAGTACTTAATACTTCATTAAACCACTCTAAGCCCACTGAATGTGGAATACTTGGAAATAGATCAACTATATCTATAGTGATCAAAAGAAGTTCCGGTTTGTAAAAAGCATGTTTTATTCCTTTGAGAAAATCCCAGGAGTCCTTACAAACGTGTTCTAATGATGTTCCGAACTGTTTTGTTACCTGGTCAATAAATTTCCCTAAAGGTTCTGTAATGCCTCCTGCCCCAGATACAATTGGTCGAAACTTTAAAGGGTCAAGCCCTTTGTGTATCTTGCGGATTCGAAAATAACAGGGATTCTTGGTTTGTTGACATACAAGTAGTTGTAAAGCTTTTCATTAATAGCGCCTTGAAGTAGGTGGTCAGTTAACATAAAACTAATCTTCGAATAGGCGATATTAGCCTCATTTCTAGATACTAGCTCGTACTGGTTAGAATCCTGCAACATGCTGTAAATGTAGGTATCATAATCTGAGTTGTACATCAACACCACCCCTCCCCCTTTATCAAGTTTCATAACTCTAACATTCTCTTTCTTGAGATAGTTAATGAGACTGAGTGCTTGTTGGTCTAAATTGGTTGGAGATGTTTTAGCTACTTTGGACCGGAATGATCTAAGGTCCCTATCAACAAGTTCCTCAAAGACCTTAATAGATGGGTGGGTGGGGGGTTGAAAGTACTACTCCTACTCAATTTGTTGTTGGTATAGGGTTGCCCCTTGAAGTAGAGTGTAAGATTTAAATTCCTAACAAAAATTTTCAAGTCTATTAGAGTGTTCACTATATTGAGGGGGCATAGGGGTACAAATTGGAGACCTCTGGTTAACAAGTCAAAGGCGTCCTGCTTAATGTCAACGTCTGTATAGTTGAAAATAGTAAAATTATCTTTCTTGATTACAACGTAGTTACTACCATGTGTAAAGGACATGTTATGTTCATTCTGAGACACATTGCCAGCTTGACATGCTACTATCTCCTGTTCCACCCTTGAGGTGTCTGTTTTTGTCCCCTCCCCCCGTTCTCCCGGGGGGTTGCTGAAAATCCTGGGGGAGTTCTTTCCTTCCTTTGTCAGCCAGCCTTTCGCTTCTACGAAGTGGTTCACTATATTTTAAATTGTGTTCTTCGGGAATGTTCCCCTGGTTGTTGTTATTGATATAACTACCCACATTTGGTTTATTGACCCATCGTGATCTACCAGGCAGTGGATATACCACCCCTTCATGATATTCAATGAGGTCACGTTCTAATTTACGTACTTTTCGGTTAATGATTCTAACACAAAACTGATCTACTTCATCAAACACTTTATCATAGTTGAATTTTACACTCTGAAAATTTCTGTCATTCACTAATGAGTTGTTTAAACCATTTAGCTCAGTTAGAAGAATATCGGCTTTCGCCTCATATTCCAAAACCATAGCATTTAAAATTTCAATACCAGCCCTGTCAAAGATTTCACATAGTTTCTTGTAATATGGAGTTCCCATCTGTACATTGTTAGGGAACTTGAAAGAACGAGACCCTTCGGTACATGTTGCACGTCACACACTCTTTTAAATAATTAATTTCGAGCTGGTTGCTCTTATATGCATATAATTTGTCTCTTAGTTCATTAAAATTAAGTTCAATGCTGTTAATGGCATTATTATTAAAAGTACCTTGCTTGAAGACAAATTGTTGATCTGTCCAGGCATTAAAGTTAAAATCTTTAGGTTGCCTGCCATTTGTGTTGTTAACCGCAGTGGACAAAGACCCAATGTGCTCAGAGCCGACTGCTCTAGCAAAGACAGAATTAGACGAAGAAGGGTCTTCTAAAACACCAGTACCATCTTGTGTTAAGCCTGGTAGAGATTTTCTGGCAAAGTTAGAGATCTGTTGTTGGTTTCCAGGCAATAGAGTATCGCTGTCGCTGTTGCTTTTAATATATTAGATAGTTGAGTCAAAAGGAAAGGACTTGATTAAATTCTCTTCTTGTTAGAGCACCGCCTTCACGGTCATCTTTTAGCAGCTGAGGTGTATCAGCGAAATTAGTGGATCCGGTCTCCTCAGCCATGAAGCAGTAGCACCAAAATGATCAAAACCAAGAAATAAATAGCAACAGTATCACCAAACCAAAGAAAAACAAGCTTCAAAGCAGGATCTGACCAACGTAATCCACAGAGTAAACGAGTGCCAAGTGGGTAGTTGCAAGAAAATTTATTGATATAAAACAAGCGCTTTCACTCGGCTAGATACCGAGCTTTTTCAAGTTAAAATGAATTAAAACATTGGAAACAGTGCCATTTTATATATCTTTCACTATCACATGGTTAGCTAGTTAGCTGTTAGTCTTAAGTCAATTAACAATTAACAATTAGTAAGGAGTGCTACTTTAGTGAAGCAACACTCATAATTTAAAAAGAAGAAATGCTCATATGTTTAAAAATAAATACCCATATTACAAAGTGTTGCACATTTGAAACATAAAATACACTGTTTAAAAATGTATGTGCTAATGCTCATGTACTAACTCTAGTAGCAAGTGTGTATACATATAAAACCTGTTAAATAAACTGCATTATCAGTTATGTTAAAAAGCTGTATTCCTGTTGTTCATAATTTTTGTGTTAAATATATTTGGTGAATGTTAAAACAATTTTAAAAATAGTAGAAATAGAAAACATACATCTGTAGAGAAAAATTGTTGAAAAAGTATACAAGCATAAAGTTTACTGCAGTTAAAAAGTCATGTTGCAGCAGACACATACAACAGTGAATGATCTTACTGTGAAGGGTGTGTCTACTTACAAACCTACAAGCGAGCTCTTCTAATTTTGAGAACACTGCTGATGTTAACACTCTCATTTAAACATGGGGCTCTACTTGCTTCTAACCTGAGTTGCCAGAAAAGTTCTCTATATTCTAGACTTGTTTCCCAGTTGCCACCCCTAGCATTGGGAAGTACTTGTTCCAATACCAAGAACTTGAATTTGAAATTCTTGCAAACCAAGGAATGCTTATATAAAGCATTTGATTCTTTTTAGAAATGTCATGTAAATGCTCATAAATTCTTCTTCTAAAAGGCCTTTCTGTTTTGCCAATATAGAAACTAGCGCAGGTGGTACAGAACCCTAAGTATACCACTCCTTTGCTGCCACAGTTTGTAAAAACTTTAGGTCTAAACAGAAAGTTCCTAGAAACAATGTAAATACTAGGGGTGTCAAAAATAGTGTTACATTGTTTGCAGGCACCACATTTAAAGGTGCCTGCTTTGGGCAATTGAGTGTTCGTTCTGGTATGGTTGTTCCTTCAAAAATTTCTTTGAGGTTGGTGTCCTCTTTCTAATAAACTTTGGGTGTGGTGGTATAATATTTTCAATTCATCATGTAGTGAAAGAACTGGCCAATGTCTGTGGAAAATTTCTTCAACTTCAAAGGAGTTGAGACAGTAAGTGTAAATGAACCTGCCATAAGTGTGGCCAGGCTCTTTAATATCAGTGTGATGAACAACCACATCTGCACCTAAAAGAGGGGGATAGAGTGTTTCTCTGCTGTCCATGATCTGTTGGGCTAAAGTAGTTAAAAGTGTTAAGGGGTATCCTCTTTCAAGAAATAGAGATTTTAGGAAGTCAATCTCTTCTAAACAATCGTGTGTAGTACTGGACATTCTAGAAGCTCTTATGAATTGTCCTTTGACAATGCCCTTTTTCTGATAGAAGGGGTGTCCACTCTGAAAGTGTAAGTATGTATTAGAAAAGGTTGGCTTCCTATACAGTTTAGATTGGAATACATTATTGACCCGATCCTTGTATAAGGTTACATCTAGGTAATGTAGTTCGTCATTACTAATCGTATACGTAAAATATAAAAATGGGTGGTTGAGTTTAAATACTTGATGAAGTCCAAAAATTCATCATGGGTTCCTGCCCAAAAAATACATATATCGTCTAGGTACCTCTTGTAGTGCACTAAATATTGTACCCAGGTGGTAGAAAAAATAAACCTTTGTTCCCATCTATGTAAGACGGTGTTAGCATAAAAGGACGCACAAGGAGTGCCCGTAGCTACTCCTTTTTCTGCTTGTATATTTCACCATTAAAATATATATAGTTGTTTTCTAAAATTGTTTCCATGTATTCAACTAACAGGTTAGTTATAGTGTTGCCCAGATTGGTTTCAGTACTTAATACTTCATTAAACCACTCTAAGCCCACTGAATGTGGAATACTTGGAAATAGATCAACTATATCTATAGTGATCAAAAGAAGTTTCGGTTTGTAAAAAGCATGTTTTATTCCTTTGAGAAAATCCCAGGAGTCCTTACAAACGTGTTCTAATGATGTTCCGAACTGTTTTGTTACCTGGTCAATAAATTTCCCTAAAGGTTCTGTAATGCCTCCTGCCCCAGATACAATTGGTCGAAACTTTAAAGGGTCAAGCCCTTTGTGTATCTTGGGGATTCCGAAAATAACAGGGATTCTTGGTTTGTTGACATACAAGTAGTTGTAAAGCTTTTCATTAATAGCGCCTTGAAGTAGGTGGTCAGTTAACATAAAACTAATCTTCGAATAGGCGATATTAGCCTCATTTCTAGATACTAGCTCGTACTGGTTAGAATCCTGCAACATGCTGTAAATGTAGGTATCATAATCTGAGTTGTACATCAACACCACCCCTCCCCCTTTATCAAGTTTCATAACTCTAACATTCTCTTTCTTGAGATAGTTAATGAGACTGAGTGCTTGTTGGTCTAAATTGGTTGGAGATGTTTTAGCTACTTTGGACCGGAATGATCTAAGGTCCCTATCAACAAGTTCCTCAAAGACCTTAATAGATGGGTGGGTGGGGGGGGGTTGAAAGTACTACTCCTACTCAATTTGTTGTTGGTATAGGGTTGCCCCTTGAAGTAGAGTGTAAGATTTAAATTCCTAACAAAAAGTTTCAAGTCTATTAGAGTGTTCACTATATTGAGGGGGCATAGGGGTACAAATTGGAGACCTCTGGTTAACAAGTCAAAGGCGTCCTGCTTAATGTCAACGTCTGTATAGTTGAAAATAGTAAAATTATCTTTCTTGATTACAACGTAGTTACTACCATGTGTAAAGGACATGTTATGTTCATTCTGAGACACATTGCCAGCTTGACATGCTACTATCTCCTGTTCCACCCTTGAGGTGTCTGTTTTTGTCCCCTCCCCCCGTTCTCCCGGGGGGGTTGCTAAAAATCCTGGGGGAGTTCTTTCCTTCGTTTGTCAGCCAGCCTTTCGCTTCTACGAAGTGGTTCACTATATTTTAAATTGTGTTCTTCGAATGTTCCCTGGTTGTTGTTATTGATATAACTGCCCACATTTGGTTTATTGACCCATCGTGATCTACCAGGCAGTGGAAATACCACCCCTTCATGATATTGAATGAGGTCACGTTCTAATTTACGTACTTTTCGGTTAATGATTCTAACACAAAACTGATCTACTTCATCAAACACTTTATCATAGTTGAATTTTACACTCTGAAAATTTCTGTCATTCACTAATGAGTTGTTTAAACCATTTAGCTCAGTTAGAAGAATATCGGCTTTCGCCTCATATTCCAAAACCATAGCATTTAAAATTTCAATACCAGCCCTGTCAAAGATTTCACATAGTTTCTTGTAATATGGAGTTCCCATCTGTACATTGTTAGGGAACTTGAAACAACGAGACCCTTCGGTACATGTTGCACGTCACACACTCTTTTAAATAATTAATTTCGAGCTGGTTGCTCTTATATGCATATAATTTGTCTCTTAGTTCATTAAAATTAAGTTCAATGCTGTTAATGGCATTATTATTAAAAGTACCTTGCTTGAAGACAAATTGTTGATCTGTCCAGGCATTAAAGTTAAAATCTTTAGGTTGCCTGCCATTTGTGTTGTTAACCGCAGTGGACAAAGACCCAATGTGCTCAGAGCCGACTGCTCTAGCAAAGACAGAATTAGACGAAGAAGGGTCTTCTAAAACACCAGTACCATCTTGTGTTAAGCCTGGTAGAGATTTTCTGGCAAAGTTAGAGATCTGTTGTTGGTTTCCAGGCAATAGAGTATCGCTGTCGCTGTTGCTTTTTAATATATTAGATAGTTGAGTCAAAAGGGAAAGGACTTGATTAAATTCTCTTCTTGTTAGAGCACCGTCTTCACGGTCATCTTTTAGCAGCTGAGGTGTATCAGCGAAATTAGTGGATCCGGTCTCCTCAGCCATGAAGCAGTAGCACCAAAATGATCAAAACCAAGAAATAAATAGCAACAGTATCACCAAACCAAAGAAAAACAAGCTTCAAAGCAGGATCTGACCAACGTAATCCACAGAGTAAACGAGTGCCAAGTGGGTAGTTGCAAGAAAATTTATTGATATAAAACAAGCGCTTTCACTCGGCTAGATACCGAGCTTTTTCAAGTTAAAAATGAATTAAAACATTGGAAACAGTGCCATTTTATATATCTTTCACTATCACATGGTTAGCTAGTTAGCTGTTAGTCTTAAGTCAATTAACAATTAACAATTAGTAAGGAGTGCTACTTTAGTGAAGCAACACTCATAATTTAAAAGAAGAAATGCTCATATGTTTAAAATAAATACCCATATTACAAAGTGTTGCACATTTGAAACATAAAATACACTGTTTAAAAATGTATGTGCTAATGCTCATGTACTAACTCTAGTAGCAAGTGTGTATACATATAAAACCTGTTAAATAAACTGCATTATCAGTTATGTTAAAAAGCTGTATTCCTGTTGTTCATAATTTTTGTGTTAAATATATTTGGTGAATGTTAAAACAATTTTAAAAATAGTAGAAATAGAAAACATACATCTGTAGAGAAAAAATTGTTGAAAAAAGTATACAAGCATAAAGTTTACTGCAGTTAAAAAGTCATGTTGCAGCAGACACATACAACAGTGAATGATCTTACTGTGAAGGGTGTGTCTACTTACAAACCTACAAGCGAGCTCTTCTAATTTTGAGAACACTGCTGATGTTAACACTCTCATTTAAACATGGGGCTCTACTTGCTTCTAACCTGAGTTGCCAGAAAAGTTCTCTATATTCTAGACTTGTTTCCCAGTTGCCACCCCTAGCATTGGGAAGTACTTGTTCCAATACCAAGAACTTGAATTTGAAATTCTTGCAAACCAAGGAATGCTTATATAAAGCATTTGATTCTTTTGTTTAGAAATGTCATGTAAATGCTCATAAATTCTTCTTCTAAAAGGCCTTTCTGTTTTGCCAATATAGAAACTAGCGCAGGTGGTACAGAACCCTAAGTATACAACTCCTTTGCTGCCACAGTTTGTAAAAACTTTAGGTCTAAACAGAAAGTTCCTAGAAACAATGTAAATACTAGGGGTGTCAAAAATAGTGTTACATTGTTTGCAGGCACCACATTTAAATGTGCCTGCTTTGGGCAATTGAGTGTTCGTTCTGGTATGGTTGTTCCTTCAAAAATTTCTTTGAGATTGGTGTCCCTCTTTCTAATAAACTTTGGGTGTGGTGGTATAATATTTTTCAATTCATCATGTAGTGAAAGAACTGGCCAATGTCTGTGGAAAATTTCTTCAACTTCAAAGGAGTTGAGACAGTAAGTGTAAATGAACCTGCCATAAGTGTGGTCAGGCTCTTTAATATCAGTGTGATGAACAACCACATCTGCACCTAAAAGAGGGGGATAGAGTGTTTCTCTGCTGTCCATGACCTGTTGGGCTAAAGTAGTTAAAAGTGTTAAGGGGTATCCTCTTTCAAGAAATAGAGATTTTAGGAAGGCAATCTCTTCTAAACAATCGTGTGTAGTACTGGACATTCTAGGAGCTCTTATGAATTGTCCTTTGACAATGCCCTTTTTCTGATAGAAGGGGTGTCCACTCTGAAAGTGTAAGTATGTATTAGAAAAGGTTGGCTTCCTTTACAGTTTAGATTGGAATACATTATTGACCCGATCCTTGTATAAGGTTACATCAAGGTAATGCAGTTCGTCATTACTAATCGTATACGTAAAAGATACAAAATGGGTGGTTGAGTTTAAATACTTGATGAAGTCCAAAAATTCATCATGGGTTCCTGCCCAAAAAATACATATATCGTCTAGGTACCTCTTGTAGTGCACTAAATATTGTACCCAGGTGGTAGAAAAAATAAACCTTTGTTCCCATCTATGTAAGACGGTGTTAGCATAGAAGGACAAGGAGTGCCCGTAGCTACTCCTTTTTTCTGCTTGTATATTTCACCATTAAAATATATATAGTTGTTTTCTAAAATTGTTTCCATGTATTCAACTAACAGGTTAGTTATAGTGTTGCCCAGATTGGTTTCAGTACTTAATACTTCATTAAACCACTCTAAGCCCACTGAATGTGGAATACTTGGAAATAGATCAACTATATCTATAGTGATCAAAAGAAGTTCCGGTTTGTAAAAAGCATGTTTTATTCCTTTGAGAAAATCCCAGGAGTCCTTACAAACGTGTTCTAATGATGTTACCTGGTCAATAAATTTCCCTAAAGGTTCTGTAATGCCTCCTGCCCCAGATACAATTGGTCGAAACTTTAAAGGGTCAAGCCCTTTGTGTATCTTGGGGATTCCGAAAATAACAGGGATTCTTGGTTTGTTGACATACAAGTAGTTGTAAAGCTTTTCATTAATAGCACCTTGAAGTAGGTGGTCAGTTAACATAAAACTAATCTTCGAATAGGCGATATTAGCCTCATTTCTAGATACTAGCTCGTACTGGTTAGAATCCTGCAACATGCTGTAAATGTAGGTATCATAATCTGAGTTGTACATCAACACCACCCCTCCCCCTTTATCAAGTTTCATAACTCTAACATTCTCTTTCTTGAGATAGTTAATGAGACTGAGTGCTTGTTGGTCTAAATTGGTTGGAGATGTTTTAGCTACTTTGGACCGGAATGATCTAAGGTCCCTATCAACAAGTTCCTCAAAGACCTTAATAGATGGGTGGGTGGGGGGGGGGTTGAAAGTACTACTCCTACTCAATTTGTTGTTGGTATAGGGTTGCCCCTTGAAGTAGAGTGTAAGATTTAAATTCCTAACAAAAATTTTCAAGTCTATTAGAGTGTTCACTATATTGAGGGGGCATAGGGGTACAAATTGGAGACCTCTGGTTAACAAGTCAAAGGCGTCCTGCTTAATGTCAATGTCTGTATAGTTGAAAATAGTAAAATTATCTTTCTTGATTACAACGTAGTTACTACCATGTGTAAAGGACATGTTATGTTCATTCTGAGACACATTGCCAGCTTGACATGCTACTATCTCCTGTTCCACCCTTGAGGTGTCTGTTTTTGTCCCTCCGTTCTCCCGGGGGGTTGCTGAAAATCCTGGGGGAGTTCTTTCCTTCCTTTGTCAGCCAGCCTTTCGCTTCTACGAAGTGGTTCACTATATTTTAAATTGTGTTCTTCGGGAATGTTCCCCTGGTTGTTGTTATTGATATAACTACCCACATTTGGTTTATTGACCCATCGTGATCTACCAGGCAGTGGATATACCACCCCTTCATGATATTCAATGAGGTCACGTTCTAATTTACGTACTTTTCGGTTAATGATTCTAACACAAAACTGATCTACTTCATCAAACACTTTATCATAGTTGAATTTTACACTCTGAAAATTTCTGTCATTCACTAATGAGTTGTTTAAACCATTTAGCTCAGTTAGAAGAATATCGGCTTTCGCCTCATATTCCAAAACCATAGCATTTAAAATTTCAATACCAGCCCTGTCAAAGATTTCACATAGTTTCTTGTAATATGGAGTTCCCATCTGTACATTGTTAGGGAACTTGAAACAACGAGACCCTTCGTACATGTTGCACGTCACACACTCTTTTAAATAATTAATTTCGAGCTGGTTGCTCTTATATGCATATAATTTGTCTCTTAGTTCATTAAAATTAAGTTCAATGCTGTTAATGGCATTATTATTAAAAGTACCTTGCTTGAAGACAAATTGTTGATCTGTCCAGGCATTAAAGTTAAAATCTTTAGGTTGCCTGCCATTTGTGTTGTTAACCGCAGTGGACAAAGACCCAATGTGCTCAGAGCCGACTGCTCTAGCAAAGACAGAATTAGACGAAGAAGGGTCTTCTAAAACACCAGTACCATCTTGTGTTAAGCCTGGTAGAGATTTTCTGGCAAAGTTAGAGATCTGTTGTTGGTTTCCAGGCAATAGAGTATCGCTGTCGCTGTTGCTTTTTAATATATTAGTTAGTTGAGTCAAAAGGGAAAGGACTTGATTAAATTCTCTTCTTGTTACAGGACCGTCTTCACGGTCATCTTTTAGCAGCTGAGGTGTATCAGCGAAATTAGTGGATCCGGTCTCCTCAGCCATGAAGCAGTAGCACCAAAATGATCAAAACCAAGAAATAAATAGCAACAGTATCACCAAACCAAAGAAAAACAAGCTTCAAAGCAGGATCTGACCAACGTAATCCACAGAGTAAACGAGTGCCAAGTGGGTAGTTGCAAGAAAATTTATTGATATAAAACAAGCGCTTTCACTCGGCTAGATACCGAGCTTTTTCAAGTTAAAAATGAATTAAAACATTGGAAACAGTGCCATTTTATATATCTTTCACTATCACATGGTTAGCTAGTTAGCTGTTAGTCTTAAGTCAATTAACAATTAACAATTAGTAAGGAGTGCTACTTTAGTGAAGCAACACTCATAATTTAAAAAGAAGAAATGCTCATATGTTTAAAAATAAATACCCATATTACAAAGTGTTGCACATTTGAAACATAAAATACACTGTTTAAAAATGTATGTGCTAATGCTCATGTACTAACTCTAGTAGCAAGTGTGTATACATATAAAACCTGTTAAATAAACTGCATTATCAGTTATGTTAAAAAGCTGTATTCCTGTTGTTCATAATTTTTGTGTTAAATATATTTGGTGAATGTTAAAACAATTTTAAAAATAGTAGAAATAGAAAACATACATCTGTAGAGAAAAAATTGTTGAAAAAAGTATACAAGCATAAAGTTTACTGCAGTTAAAAAGTCATGTTGCAGCAGACACATACAACAGTGAATGATCTTACTGTGAAGGGTGTGTCTACTTACAAACCTACAAGCGAGCTCTTCTAATTTTGAGAACACTGCTGATGTTAACACTCTCATTTAAACATGGGGCTCTACTTGCTTCTAACCTGAGTTGCCAGAAAAGTTCTTTATATTCTAGACTTGTTTCCCAGTCACCACCCCTAGCATTGGGAAGTACTTGTTCCAATACCAAGAACTTGAATTTGAAATTCTTGCAAACCAAGGAATGCTTATATAAAGCATTTGATTCTTTTTGTTTAGAAATGTCATGTAAATGCTCATAAATTCTTCTTCTAAAAGGCCTTTCTGTTTTGCCAATATAGAAACTAGCGCAGGTGGTACAGAACCCTAAGTATACAACTCCTTTGCTGCCACAGTTTGTAAAAACTTTAGGTCTAAACAGAAAGTTCCTAGAAACAATGTAAATACTAGGGGTGTCAAAAATAGTGTTACATTGTTTGCAGGCACCACATTTAAATGTGCCTGCTTTGGGCAATTGAGTGTTCGTTCTGGTATGGTTGTTCCCTTCAAAAATTTCTTTGAGATTGGTGTCCCTCTTTCTAATAAACTTTGGGTGTGGTGGTATAATATTTTTCAATTCATCATGTAGTGAAAGAACTGGCCAATGTCTGTGGAAAATTTCTTCAACTTCAAAGGAGTTGAGACAGTAAGTGTAAATGAACCTGCCATAAGTGTGGTCAGGCTCTTTAATATCAGTGTGATGAACAACCACATCTGCACCTAAAAGAGGGGGATAGAGTGTTTCTCTGCTGTCCATGACCTGTTGGGCTAAAGTAGTTAAAAGTGTTAAGGGGTATCCTCTTTCAAGAAATAGAGATTTTAGGAAGGCAATCTCTTCTAAACAATCGTGTGTAGTACTGGACATTCTAGGAGCTCTTATGAATTGTCCTTTGACAATGCCCTTTTCTGATAGAAGGGTGTCCACTCTGAAAGTGTAAGTATGTATTAGAAAAGGTTGGCTTCCTTTACAGTTTAGATTGGAATACATTATTGACCCGATCCTTGTATAAGGTTACATCAAGGTAATGCAGTTCGTCATTACTAATCGTATACGTAAAAGATACAAAATGGGTGGTTGAGTTTAAATACTTGATGAAGTCCAAAAATTCATCATGGGTTCCTGCCCAAAAAATACATATATCGTCTAGGTACCTCTTGTAGTGCACTAAATATTGTACCCAGGTGGTAGAAAAAATAAACCTTTGTTCCCATCTATGTAAGACGGTGTTGGCATAGAAGGACGCACAAGGAGTGCCCATAGCTACTCCTTTTTTCTGCTTGTATATTTCACCATTAAAATGTATATAGTTGTTTTCTAAAATTGTTTCCATGTATTCAACTAACAGGTTAGTTATAGTGTTGCCCAGATTGGTTTCAGTACTTAATACTTCATTAAACCACTCTAAGCCCACTGAATGTGGAATACTTGGGAATAGATCAACTATATCTATAGTGATCAAAAGAAGTTCCGGTTTGTAAAAAGCATGTTTTATTCCTTTGAGAAAATCCCAGGAGTCCTTACAAACGTGTTCTAATGATGTTCCGAACTGTTTTGTTACCTGGTCAATAAATTTCCCTAAAGGTTCTGTAATGCCTCCTGCCCCAGATACAATTGGTCGAAACTTTAAAGGGTCAAGCCCTTTGTGTATCTTGGGGATTCCGAAAATAACAGGGACATACAAGTAGTTGTAAAGCTTTTCATTAATAGCACCTTGAAGTAGGTGGTCAGTTAACATAAAACTAATCTTCGAATAGGCGATATATGAGGAAGGTGTACAGGTATTATTGCATGGCAAAGAGAACAGTATATCAATTCTTTCCTTTGAGCAGAGACCTGTGTTACTGTGTAGGTTAGACACTTCTGGAGGAAATGAATATCTTCAGCAAACTTAATTAGTCAGAAACCCTTGCTTTAGCTTGGATAGCAGTGAAGTCTATGCCAAAGAAGAATGGCTCCAAAACAGCATCCAGTGGGACACTGCTTCTGACCTGCCTTTTTGAGGAGTGTATGCCACCAGCCTGGCTGCAGGTGCTGTCTGAGAGCTAGTTTGCTGTTCAACATGTTTTGTAAAGGTCAACAGTTAATTTGCTCTGCTTCATGATAATGTCAGTGTGTGGGGTAGGGACAAAAGTCCTGGTTAACTGTAGGTAGGTACTGTGCACAAATATATCATTATCCAGTGTTTCACTGACATTCTCAAAAAATGGTCTAGATTTAGTAATCAGGACATACCTTGAACAGTGCCAGATTGGCAAGAATTTAAGACCTGTATGCTGCCAATATCACTGATTATAATTCCCAAAATGCTATGTTCCCATAATGATACATTCTATTACTTTACAAAGGATACTGGTTCATTGCTTTTCTGGCTGATTTTACAGCTGTCCTCATGAAAGGTGCCATAATCACAGTCATTTAGGCCTCAGACCACCAGTACAGATAATAAAATAAATAGATTTAAGAGGGAACCAGGAAAGCAGTGTTGTCTTTATTTATATATGTATTTATTTATTTAGTTAGTTAGTTATGTATGTATGCATGTAGGAATGTATGTTTTGCTAACAAGGAAGCAGCCTGATTTCTTGTTTAGACACATGGAGTTAGTATTTGTGATGTTACAGATATATTTTAAAACTTGCTCTGTAGCAGTTATAGGTAGTTGTACAGACTGAATAGACTTAACAGAGGAACAAGAAGGGGAGCAGGGACAGAATTTGAACTAAGTTTATCTGTTGATATGGTGGTGATTTCTTCCACATCAGAGATGGTGCCACTATTGGAGATCAGCTTGGTGAATTGCTGGGTATTGTTTCTTAGATTCCTGATACTAGCAAAAGGCTTAGATGTTATATTTTGATGAGATGGCAATATTTAATTTGGTCATGGCTTTGCATGTATTGATAAAATGTCTGTCCTTTTCTTACCGTTTTGAGGTCACTTCTGTCATGGGGACATGATTTTGCTTTTCATGATGACATGATTTTTTTTTCATTTTATTGTAATTTTTCAGTTTAGTAGAATTCTACTCAAGGAACTTATTCCTAAATTTGGTATTGCAATTGCAATTGGTCAGGGTAACTGCCTTGATGCATGCATTTATCTGGGAAAATATGGTTGTATACATGGATACATTTGCTATAGTGTCCTCATGGGGTGGAGAGGTTTTTAATATCCTTCTGTTCTCAGAGAGTACTAGAATTGGCCCTGGAGAAATTTGAGGAGACAATAGCATTGATTATTAGCATCACATTTAACAGAAATACTATTTACCTAGCTCTTACTCTAACCCTAACTCAAACTTGGTAACTGTATACTAAAATACTAACTCAATGCACAAACTATCGTTAGCTTTACTATCCATAGCTTGTGCATTGAGTACAGCATATGTATTGAAAGTGTCTTCTTTGGAAACAATTAATTCTTGCTTAGTTTTACATGCTTGCTGTTCACAAATCAAGAAAATTGACCTTGGTCTCACTGTCAGAATTATGTATGAATACATTTTTATTAAAAGTCACTTTTAATTACTGACATCCTGCTATTCCAGCTGAAAATATTACCAGAGGTATAAGTTTCATTCCTTTTAAAATGTGTCCATGTTTAACTGCTTAAATCTATCATCAGCTTTTACATTCTTTATTAAAAAATCATGAAAAGATTTATAATTAGGATGGTGTGGATGTTTAAAAATTTGGTTTTGACATCCTTGTATATCTTCCTGATAAGAATATTTAAGAACGAATTACATACAAGCAACACCTGTCATTAAAATTAATTGTTAAATTGTTAACATCATTTAAATAGTTGTTGGATTTCCAGCTGTAATTGTGATCCTTGGTATAGAGAAAACTAACTTAAATCCAAAATTCTAGTAGTGTGGGATATTCCCCTTACTGAGGCATATACGTTTTGGAGTTAATAGCTTTAAGTAGCACGGTTGTCAGGGTGCAGTCTGCACATATCAGGGGATTCTGGTGGAGTTTAAGCTCCTCCCTGTACAAATGTTTTAGTGGTAGTACAAGAAGTTTTAAGTTTTATTATATCCTTTATATGTCATGTTCCATTTTTCGTAGCTGCAGAATTTACAATTAAAGATTTTGCAATTAAAGTAAGAAGACAATTTCTTGGATCCCTCATCCTCTAATAAAGCATAAATGGTTGGTAAATTCTTCCTTGTTTTATATTATGCTTTTAATTAACCTTATAGAGTCATAGATGTTCTATGACCACTAATTCTTATGACCATTCTTCCCTGGTAGTATTCTCCCGCAGGCAGCATCGCCTGTCGTCACATAATTCTCACATATAGAACACATTTTTTTATTTTATTTTATCTATTTGGTAGCTGGATACACCCACAAGACACAAGTGTCCCTTTTCTTTGGTGACCCAGGAGCACTGCCTGGTTAAGTGAGATGCTCAGAGTTACAGTAAGCAAATGGTGGTAGAAGGAATCAAGTCCTGTATCCTTGTCTATAGAGCCCAGCTTTTTTAACAGATCAGAGCCTTAACTAATTCCTCTAACTGAAAGACTCAATATCAGATTTAAAGCCATGGATTGAACAGGGGGACTTTGCATAGGGTCTGGTCAGTATGTGCAAAAACTGGAGAGTACATATATGTCACTAAAGATTTTCCAAGTGTTTTCTCTCTGAAATCCCATGACATGCCCAGTACACCTATGGGTTCCATATGTCAGTCAGTGGGTATGCATAGCATGCTGGGGAAGTCATATACCTCTGCTCAGTGCTCCCCATCTCCCAACTTGCTGGTTAGAAGGCCCCTGTAGCACTCTACACTTCCTACATAGTACAGACTGCAGCAATGGATATGTCCTCAGTAGATCCTTTCCTGCATATGCTGTTGGCCCCATGGAGTGTTATGCACACCCTTTTGCATTCCCCCAAACAAAGTATTGCCATGACATTCTCTTTGTTCAGGGATAATCATTTATCTTGTAGTATATTATTCTCACAGTGTCCAGTGTTCACAGTGTACACCTCACTACAACTAAATTTGACAAAGGCATGCTATTTGTACATTTTTCACTCACATATACCCCATGGCATCTGTTTCACTGTTATTGCCATTCAAGACAATCATTGCTGTTAGTGAGGGATTACATTACCAGGAGAATTTTCTTCTTTCAGTATTTGTGGCTCCAAGTCCACCAAGTTTACAATGTAAAGTATTGTACTTGTCACCTATTATGTTCCCATGTAAAGTTGCACTCACACTTTATTATGCACTAATAAGGGTCTTTTAACATGGTGCTTATGCTAATGAGGATATTTAGTGTCTCTTTTCTACCAGAATGCAATGCACTGTCCACATTGTCTGTCTCTAACTATATGGAAACATATGACTGTGATGCTTCTGCTTAAAGCTAGTATACACCAATAGCACAGTGGTATGGTACTACACACATCTGATAGCAGCTTGATGATGCATCCTGCTGTTCCTTCATGTTATACCTGATATGTATCCATGCAAACAAGGCTATCATTTTCCTCTTTCACTGAGCCAGGGTGAGTAGACATGCCTTCCTCAGTCATTGTGAACTGTGAGGTTCTTGTGGGGTGTGCCAGCAATGTATCCTTGTACATTCTGCACAGGGATGTTGGGGTTCACTTGTTGGGGCACTACAATGACACATGCACAAGATTAATTCCTTATGTGAGTGTGTATGGATAATGACTTGAGTGATGTTACTGGCATCACCTGTTCAGGTGGGTAAGTTAGCACTGGTACAGTGATCTGTAACATTGCCATAATGAGCTGCTTCAACAGTAGAAGGCAAAGGTTAAGGAAGTATTGCTGGTGCCCCTGTTGACCAGTTCTATACAAGTAGGCATACGATTCTCTTATGAGAGATTGGCCCGGAGAGGTCACCATTGCCTAATGACAGTTGTAGAGTCTGGCATCAACCAAAGTGCACCAGCAACTAGATACTTAACTCAGTATCATGGACCTCCTGCCAGTGTGGCTTATTGAATCTTTTTCCTAGCAAGCCTCAGCATTGATCCACCAAGGGTGCAGTTTGCTTATGGTATTATCCACAGATGTGTTTAATGGCTTTATGTGCTGTTCCCTGAGTTTCCTTGGCATTCTTTCATAGTCCATGACCTACTCACTCCAGGTTTATGTGTCCTTTTCTGTATTTGTCATTATCCAACACTCCCCATCATCATCTGTCCACCTTCTGTCTAAGTTCACTGTCTTCCCCACCTTTTGTGCATGTATCATCCAAGTCTGTCTTCCACTGCATCTTATATTTATCTTTCTGCTCTGTTACCCTATCCTTTCTCTCTTTCCAAAGCACAATGGATCCTTCCTATGTTCTCCACCTACCCCTTTTTTCTATATATTACAAACAGGACTCTTGTCACACACAAGTTTGCCATTCCTCTTATCTATTATACCATACCGTTATGTTTGTGTAGTTTCTTATGGCTGCTATCCCCCCAGGCCCTACTTTCCTGTCTCCCCATTTCCTTCCAATTTATATTGTAAGCTGAGATTCCACTTTACTGTGCTGACTGTCACTGGGCTATCTGGAAGGCTGAAAGTGTAGACTATCTGACATTTCATTGTGCATGTCTGCATGCATGAACTCTGTCACACACACTAGCCTGCCTTGGAGATGACATTGGTCATGTCAGTCATGCTCTCCTTTTACAGCATAACTGATCCACTAGACCTGAATAAAGCTGCTCTCTTTCTCATGCCATTGCAGCTATAGTTTACTTTGCAGTCCTTTTCCTGGTAGGTTTACATTATGTAAACCCTGCTACCTATCTGATTAGCTCTTCGATGAATTGCACTATAGGCTGCATGCCATTTAGTGCTAGGAAGGAAAGCAGTCCTTATCTATTAATTCCAGTTCTAGTTTTCATAGTATCATACAAGTCAGCAGTTAAGTCACTGATGTAGTCAGTCTGACAGGGAAATGAAATAACTGATCAAATCTGTGCATTTGAAACTTTGCTGTTGTTGATATATTGCATACCTAATACCCTACAGAAAGTCAAATGCACAAAATACCACAGATAAGACAGCAGCAGGAGTTAATTAATTTGAAGTGGGAAAAGTGTAAGCAGCAAAGCCAAGGTGACATTTCTAAGAAAACAACCAAGTAATAACTCAACATTGTTATGATTTACAAAGTCTTAATTTTCATAAGCAGAAGTAAAACAAAAAACTTATAATGAAACTATTAGTTACAAATATTAAAGCATTTAAAACTATCCATTCAAACAGAAACAGCACAGTTTAAGAAATCTCATATCAAAAGTAAGTATGATTTGCATTTCTTGTTCTCTGTTTGATGTATCTCAGTAGATGACCGTCATTTAATAAAAGAAAATAAAAACAAAATCCGGTAAACAAGTCAATGAATGAGACGTATTCAGAAACATTAGTTCTGTAGCATTAATTGCAGTGTAATTTGTGTAACTTATAACAGTAGAGTTTATAAGAGATTCAAAGATACGCAAGATGTATGCAATATTGTCATTGAGACTCACATAGCCACACACACTCATACGAGCACACATATACACAGACATACATACACACATGCATTGTGACGCACATACATAAACATGCAGACTGTCACTCAGACACTGATACAGTCCCAGGCATTTGGTACCAATATGTGCACATACATACGCTCACACACACACACACACACACACACACACACACACACACACACACACACACACACACACACACACACACTCACATATACCAATATGCAAAACACAATCATCATAAAGTATAAGGATCACCATAAAGCCCTATCTCTATACCATGTCTCCTAGAGGTTACTGATAGGTGATCTATGCCTGGCATACAAGGCATCATCGGATTCAGCTTTTATGGACCTTTTGCACATTCACAAGATGAACAGCACCAGATCCACTAGATTCAAGGATTTAAATTTTCTTGTCACATAAATAAGACATATTGGTGAAACAGATATGTATCCCAGAGGATCCCCATAATGTGGAACACGCTCCCCATCCATGTGAAGCAGAGTCATCCCTATATACCACTCAACTGTCTAGATTTTGGCAGAATGTCTAGATTTTTGCCTAATATTTTTGGTCTGTTCCTCATAAAATGTGTGGTTTGCTGACAAATCACTGAGGATTGAAGTCACTAAACAATGACATACATTTGAGTTTCAGACTTCATATCCTTCAAGAAATGTATACTAACACAAATCCTGATATTCTAGCAACTTTCTGAGTGTATAAGAGCAATATTTAAAATATGTCACTATTTTTGGGCCTTTGTCTCCACATTATTTTAGGCATTGTCCAGATTTATTGCGCTAAGAGGTTGAGAGGTATGCATCCCTACCCATATTTAAGCATAACCTTGACAAATAGATGGGAAATCTGAAATTCATTCCATGTCTGGCCTTTGTGTCACTAACAGTAATGCCCAAGATAACAGGTGTGGTGGTGCCCAGTCTGATGGGAGGGAGAGGTTGTTGGATCGATTGAATCAGAGGAATGTTGGGTGACAAGCCTTGCACTAAATAACATACTCACCTCCCCTACATACCTTCTAGAAACCTGATAAATAACATACCCTTTGCTAATAAATGCCTATGATACACATAGGGACACAATTAGGTTGGGTTGCACTGCTAGGCTTATAAAGCCCTTGGTGGTCATTAGACTAGTGTATAGCTATGACTTATAAACCTATGAACACAGTTGTTGATGCCTTACCTGCTGCAGTGCTAACTCTCCCACTGTTTCAATAGCCATAAATGAGTGAATGCCAAAAAAAGCAATGCATTTATTCCTACTGCTCTGCTTTAAAATTGTGTGGCAGCACTTGCCTTTGAATCACTCTGCCACTCTGTTTTGATGTCATAGGAAGGCTACAAGGGTATCATACATGTCTAATTTACAGTCCAATGTTTCAGTTTCATACTGTTTACAAAGTTCTTATCCTGCACAGCTTGGACCCCCCCCCCCGCCTTATCTAAGGATACTTCCCAACTGGTACCTGTACTCTTCCTTCTTTGGATAGTTGAGGTTCTGAGGGTTTGGCCTGATTCTTCAGAATATGGTTTCTTTTTACATCTGGGTATATGTTTCTGGAACCTCCTGCCAGAGTAGTTGAGGCTGATCTTGATGTTCGGTGGTTTCAAACATACTCTCAAAACCTACTTTTTTCAACCTTATCTGTATGTGGATGCTTGTCTGTTTTAGGATTTGTAATAGTACTTAATTTATAGGCACTTACATCAACTTCAGTTTGAATTTGAATTTACAACAATCTCTCTAGAGTAACAAGATATGACTGGTGTGACACATAATATGATTTCCTGACTTTGTAAGATGCGCATTGGCAAAGGTTTAAATGATTGTCTATTACTGTTACTATGTATTTAATTGCAGTATGTTTTTTTAAAGATATAAACCATTCCATTATAATCTTTGTGTCATTTTTGTCAGGTTGTCAGGTCTCATGATGGTAAATTAATGACATTGAAGTGAAGTGACAACTGTTGCCCCAGGTGTATATTTTTTGCACACCATTTTAAAAAACGTTGGCACTTTTTATTGAAGTAATGTTATTACTCAGATTGCAGTCAACATTTCTCACTTCTGTATTTGTGAAAAATGGTTCAGAAAGAAGAGGCCACAATACAAAGCTCTGTAGGAGTCTACTGGTCATCTCATTTGGGATAGCACCTGACATGTTGTTTCCAGTTCCTTACCCAGTGTTTTCCCCATTGAATGACATATGGATTGACATTTAATGTTTTTGATTTGTCAATAATTCTGTTATACAGAATAATGTCTGAAGCCTTAACATGATCAGAATATGCAATATGTACTGTCAATCCTGTTTCTACTGCTTCTGCCACCTCTTCATTCAATGCAACTGTATTCAAAAATACAAACTCTCCCCCTATCCTTATCTAACAGAAGAAGATCCATGAGATTAATCTATATAGGTTCATAGGTTCATACTAGGCTATCTGCCCTAGGGCATTTATAAGCCTAGCCAGAATGTGTTTGGCTTCCGCCACCCATTTTAAATTTATTTTGCTATGCCCTTTTTCGAGGTTAGTATACTGTGCCTCTGTCTAACAGTGACACAGAACTGATACCCGGGGTAAACCTACGATCTCCCATCCACTCATCAAGATTCCTCTTGAAGAGAGTCAATGAGGGACTCTGCCTAAACTGGACTGGGATTTTATTCCAGAGTGAAGGGAGCCTCTGGGTTATGAATCTGTCCCTCCAGCATGTCCTATTTATTTCAGTGCTGAGGTTCAAGTCTCTCGAGCGTAGCTCGATGGGATTTGGATTTTCTGAGGTGCAGCATGTCCATTAATTCCGGGTTGGACATGGCTTTATACGTCAGGCACAGATCGCCTCTGAACAGGCGGTATGCCACTGAGTAGAGCTGGAGTTTCTTTAACTGGGCAGCATATGGCATCTGTTTGAGCCCTTTGATCCTCTTGGTGAGGTACTTTTGGGGTCTTTCCAGTTGCTGCAGGTGTCTGGTAAGGTACATCTCAAAAGGGGCATTGTACTCAATTATGGGCCTGATGAGGGATGAATAAAGAGGCATGATGACCTCCCCTGATCTAGATGTGAATCCCTTCATGATTAGGTGGGCTATATAAAATGTTTTTCTAACCACTTTGGCCATGTGGTTGTCAAATGAGAGATTGCTATCAACTTGGGTCCCCAGGTCCCTAATTGCTTCTTCTGTACTTAATGGATTACCACCTATGTGGTAATTTGTGGGCACTTTGTTTTTGCCAAAGGGGATGACTATACACTTTTTGGCACTTAGCTTGAGGCCATGGCTCTGGCACCAGTTGTCTGTTTCTATGAGGCCCTTTTGGAGGATGCTTGTGTCAGCTGGAGAGTCGATTATGGCACCCAGTTTGCAGTCATCTGCGAACTTGGTCAGCCACAGTCCTTCCGTGTTCACCTGTACCTCCGAGAAATATATACCGAACAAGAGAGGTCCCAGGACTGAGCCTTGTGGGACACCACTTGTAACTACTTTGGAGTCTGACATGGCTCCAGCAATTCTAACCAAGTGGGTTATGTCCTTGAGCCAGTTTGCAATCCATCTAGTGACATAGGGGTTTATATTTAAGCTGGTGAGCTTATCTATAATGCCTGAGTGGGGTATTGTATTGAAGGCTTTAGCGAGGTCCAGGTAGGCTGTGTGGACCACTTTCCCCTCGTCAATCACCTTGGTGACTGTTTCAAAGAAATCAACCAGGTTTAAAAGGCAGGATCTGCCCTTAACAAAGCCGAACTGGGTAGGATCCAGTGTCTGTAGGTCCCCAATATCTTTATTTATGAGGTCCATGATGATCCTTTCCATAGCTTTGCAGACTAAGCTAGTCAGGCTTATGGGGTGATAGTTTTCAGGATCCGTTGAGGCACCACCTTTATGGAGAGGGACCACTGTTGCTGTATGCCACTCTTTGGACACATATCCTGTAGTAAGGCTGAGATTGAACAGTAGTTTTATGTTTGGGTTTAGCGCTTCTTGGAGTTCATGTAGGACGCAGCCTGGGACACCGTCTGGTCCCATTGATGCTGTGTTTTGTGCTTTGGAGAGGGCGGCTCTTACCTGAGCATCTGAGATGTCAGGGGGGCAGCACTCTGCTGGGATAGATATTTGCCTTTTTGGTGGGGAGGGGGGGGAGAAGTTTGCGTTGAACCTGTCAGCTAGGATGTTGGCAATGTCTGTGGGTTCAGTGTATTTTTTGTCATTTTGGACTAATTCTGAGCATATCTGGGAATTACCACCCAGGTTCCTAACATAACTAAAGAAAGCCTTGTGATTATCCTTAGTGTCCTGTGCAATTTTTCTCTCAAAGCTGGCCTTAGACAATTTTATGAGTGCCCGTAGTTTTTTTGCTAATACTGATCAGTGATGCCTTGCCTTTTTGGGATTTTGCTCTATCATTTAGTAGCTTCCTCCTTCTATTGTATAGTTTGTTTATGGCTGGGGTCCACCAGACAGGACGTCTGCCTTTGGAGGACTGGGTCTTGGTTTTATTCAGGATTGCATGATCCATGCATTCCTGAAGGTGTTCATAGAATGCGTTTATAAAGGATTCTGCGGTCTGGGCCGTATTTTTCACAGGCCCGGGGGCTTTGAAGGATTCCACCTTGGTTTTGAGGAGTGTGAAATTTGCTTGAGAGAAGTTTTTCACTGTGGTTTTCTGGGCAGGGGTTGGGGTCGGGATGTGAATATCCAGTGAGATTAGTTTATGGTCTGATCTTACCAGTGAGGGATACACTTCTGGTCTGGAGCATAGAGTCCCCATGTTGATGATGATCAGGTCCAGTATGTTTTCCCCTCTTGTGGGAGTGGTAACAAGTTGTTCCATAGCATTTGAGTTTATAAATTCTAGGAACCTTTGGGCTAGGGTGTTGGAGCTAGAGTAATGCTCCCAATCTATGTTTGGGTAGTTAAAGTCACCTAATATGATGGTGTTTGGAGAGACCTTCATATTTTCCAGTGTTCTCAGGAAGGCCGAGTGGGGTTCCTGGGTTTGGGAGGGTGGTCTGTAGCAGGCTATAAACTGGAAGGCAGTTTTACCCACTGTTAGTTGCACATGGATAGTCTCTGATGCTTCGTGCTTTGCCACCAACCTGGAGGTGTGGGTATCTTTGATGAATATTGATACTCCCCCTCCTTTTGTGGTTCGGTCCAAGTTTTGGGGCCGAAAAGCATGGTATGAGGTATAACCTGGTAGTGCTGGGGTGCTCTCGGGAGCCCTGAACCAGGTTTCTGTTACTGCACAGATATCGATGTTCTCCATGCTAAGGAGAGTTTTGAGTGCGTGCATCTTGAGGTTTAGACTTCTGGCATTGAGTAGCATTACTCTTAGTTTCTTATCCCTTGTGATACCTATGGAGGTGGGTTTGTCTTTTGAGCCTTGCCTAAAAAAGGCACTATAGGGGTAGCAAGAGCCTTTGCTAATATCCGAAAGACCAGGGGTAACAGGTGCAAGCCATCCCTAGCGAAGCATCGTGGCTTGTCGAGCATATCATCCCAAGCTGACAGGCATTGGATCCCCTTTGAATGACACCAGTACTTAAGCCAATTGTTGAAATTGATCATCTTGTCTTCATATTGTGGCATCATTCTTGGTGAGGGTAAGATGTTACTCAAGGTCAGGGTCATACCGGCCTGGGCTACATGCTCAGAGAGCTCCTTTATGTCTCTTTTCATGTAGTCCAGGGAGGTATGTCTCAGGTCATTCACACCAGCATGGACAATGACTGAGTCTTATTTGTACTTGCCTTGGAGTGACCTGAGTGCTTGTGTTATGTGGCGGATCCTAGTGCCCGACAGGCTGCTCACCGTGACCCTCTCCTTGTTCAGCCTGGTGAGCGGGACGTCAGTGTGCCTGACGATAGAGTCACCTATTACAAGTGTATCAGGTGTGTTGTTTAGTCTTAAGGGCTGTGACTGTTCGGCACACTGGCTTTGTGAGATATGTGTTGCACGTGTTTTGTTTTGGGGTAGCGGTTGCTTAGGTGTCTGCTTTGGAGGTCTCTGCTGCTTAGGCAGATCTTTATTTAGAGCCTCCGAGTATGTTTTTGTGTGATTATATGTTTGGTTTGCTGTCGTGGTAGGTCTATGTGAGACTAGAATTGTAGTGAGTGTGGTTTCCTTCTCCTCCTGACTGGTTATGCCAGTACTGAGTTGAGCTCCCTGATATAAAACACGCTAAACGCGCGTTAGTGTGATTTAGCGCAATTTAGCGCGGAGTTGCCACTGTTGCACACAAGAGCAGCGGCGGTTAAACAAGGTTAAACTATTCGGGCTACCTAAATTCCACTCTTCAAATTTTCCCTTATAACTACCTTCCTCGAACTGTATTGCTGATCTAACCAGCGTATCCTATAACTAAAAAGTTCATCTCTACTTGATTCCCAAGTAGACTATTCTCTATCTGTAAAACCTAGCACTTGCTCCTACAGTACTTGCACCTTGATAAAGCACTCTTATTATAGATAGTACCCCAGCAGCCTAGAACCCACATCCCTCGGAGTCTTTTGTAAGTTTTTTATCTATTACTTCTAGCATGTCGAGGGATCAGTTGCTAGTGTCCTCTCCTGCTCAACTGGTGAACCTGGGAATATTGAGGCAATGTTACAATTGCCTCTTGTACACAGACAATCCTCTCCTTCTCCCACAAAACACAAATACATGTGAGAGATGCAACTATACGGCCAAACTGGAGGCTGAGCTCTCTCAACACAGCACTGGCAAGACCAGACAGGAGGAGAAGGAAACCACACACACTACATACCCAGTCACACATAGTACCATCACAACTTCAAATAATACACATACTCACACAAAGACATACTCGGAGGCTCTGATCAAAAATTTACCAAAACAGCAGAGGCCACCAAAGCAGACACCCAAACAACTACCACCTCAGGACCAAACACATGCAACACATAGACCACACAGTCAGAG
This sequence comes from Protopterus annectens, assembly GCF_019279795.1. NCBI lineage: Eukaryota > Metazoa > Chordata > Ceratodontiformes > Protopteridae > Protopterus > Protopterus annectens. The sequence continues at coordinate 1,298,787,744 of NC_056729.1, forward strand.
TGTCAAACAGTCACAGCCCTTAAGGCCAAACACAATGCCAGACACACTCGCCATTGGTGACTCCATAGCCAGACACACTGACGTCCCGCTCACCAGACTGAGTAAGGAGAGGGTCACAGTAAGCTGCCTGTCGGGTGCTAGAATCCACCACATAACGCAAGCACTCAGGTCTCTCAACAGCAGGTACAAGTATGACTCAGTCATTGTCCACGCTGGTGTCAATGACCTGAGACGTACCTCCTTGGACTACATGAAAAGAGACATTGAGGAGCTCTCTGATTATGTAGCCCAAGCAGGTATGACCCTGACCTTGAGCAGTATCCTACCTTCACCTAGAATGATGCCACAATACAGGGATAAGATGATCAGCTTTAATAATTGGCTTAAATTCTGGTGTCATTCAAAGGGGATCCAATGTCTGTCTGCCTGGGATGACATGCTGGACAAGCCACGCTGCTTCGCAAGGGACGGCTTGCTCCTATCACCCCTGGGCTTCCGGATATTGGCAAAGGCTCTTGCCACCCCCATAGTGCCTTTTTTAGGCAAGGCTCAAATTCTAAACCTACCACCCTAGAACACAAAAAAGGAAAAAAACTAAGGGTAATGCTGCTCAATGCCAGAAGTCTCAATCTCAAGATGCACGCACTCGAAGACCTTCTCAGTATGGAGAACATCGATGTCTGTGCTGTGACAGAAACCTGGTTCAAGGCTCCTGAGAGCACCCTAGCACTATCAGGTTTCACCTCATATCATGCGTTCCGGACCCAAAATCCGGACAACACCAAAAAAGGAGGGGGGGTGTCCATATTCATAAAGGACACCCACACCTCAAGGTTGGTGGCATCGCACGATGCATCGGAGACCATCCAGGTGCAATTAACCATTGGCAAGACTGCTCTGCAATTTGTAGCATGTTACAGGCCACCCTCTCAAACCCAGGAACCTCACATGGCCTTCCTGAAAACACTGGAGGGGATAAATGTATCTCCAAACACCATCATATTAGGTGACTTCAACTACCCTAATATAGACTGAAAACACTACTCAAGCCCAAACTCTCTAGCCCAAAGGTTCCTGGAGTTCATAAACTCAAATGCCATGGAACAACTAGTCACCATCCCCACAAGAGGAGAAAACATACTTGATCTCATCATCACAAACATGGGATCACAATGTTCAACACCGGAAGTATACCCCTCACTGGTGAGATCAGATCATAAACTAATCTCGCTGGAGGTCCTCATCCCGCCCCCACCTGAAATAAAAGAGACCACAGTGAAAAACTTCTCAAAAGCCGACTTCACACTTCTAAAAACTAGTGTGGTCTCCTTTAAGGCCCCTGAGCCAGTGGTAAACATTACTCAAACCGCTGAATCACTTACAAATGCCTTCTACCAGCACCTACAGGACTGCATGGATCAGGCAATCCCAAACAAAACTAAGACTCTTTGTACCAAAGGCAAGCGTCCAGTCTAGTGGACCCCAGCCATAAACAAGCTCTGCAACAAAAGGAGGAAACTATTACAAGATAGAGCAAAATCCTTGAAAGGTAAGACACCTTTGATCATTATAAGTAAAAAACTAAGAGCTCTCATAAAATCATCCAAGGCTAACTTTGAGAGACAAATCACCAAGGACACAAAAGACAATCATAAGGCCTTCTTTAGCTATGTTAGAAACCTAGGAGGAAACTCCCAGATATGCTCAGAATTAGTCCAAAATGATATGAAGATTACTGAACCTACACACATTGCCAACATACTGGCTGACAGGTTCAGTGCAAACTTCTCCCCCCCCCACCAAAAGGAGAGATATCTATACCAGAGGATTGTAGCCCCCCAAACATCTCCAACGCCCAGGTGAGAACTGCTCTCTCCAAGGCAAAAAATACAGCATCCATGGGACCAGATGGTGTCCCCGGCTGTGTGCTCCATGAACTCAATGAGGAATTAAACCCGCAGTTAGGACAGCTGTTTAATCTTAGCATCACCTCAGGATACGTACCCAAGGAGTGGCGCACGACTGTGGTCCCACTTCACAAGGGCGGTGCCTCCACCGACCCTGGAAATTACCGTCCCATTAGCTTGACAAGCCTTATCTGCAAAGCCATGGGGAGGATCATAATGGAACTCATAAATAAAGACATAGGAAACTTGCAGACTTTGGATCCAACCCAGTTTGGCTTTGTCAAAGGCAGATCATGCCTTTTAAACTTGGTTGACTTTTTCGAAACAGTCACCAAGGCCATTGATGAGGGAAAGGCAGTCCATACAGCCTACCTCGACCTGGCAAAGGCCTTCGACACAATACCCCACTCAGGTATTATCGAAAAACTCATCAGCTTGAATGTAAACCCATACATCACAAGATGGGTTACAAACTGGCTAAGTGACAGAACCCACAGGGTCAGAGTTGCTGGAGCCATGTCAGACTCAAAGCCTGTCACAAGTGGTGTCCCACAGGGCTCAGTCCTGGGTCCACTCTTGTTCGGCATCTACTTTTCTGAAGTACAAGCAAACACAGGAGGGTTATGGCTGACAAAGTTTGCAGATGACTGCAAACTGGGCGCCATAGTCGAAAACACTTCTGACACAGATATCCTTCAGAAGGGCCTCACAGAAACGGATAACTGGTGCCAGAGCCATGGCCTAAAGTTAAACGCCAAGAAATGCATAGTCATACCCTTCGAAAAACAAGGTTACCCCTAGCTACCATATAGGTGGCAATCCACTGAGCACAGAAAAAGACATCAGGGACCTGGGGACCCAGGTTGACACTAGCCTTTCGTTTGACACTCATGTTGCTAAAGTAGTCAGGAAAACCTTCTACATTGCCCACCTGATCATGAAGGGATTCACATCTAGATCAAGGGAGGTCATCGTCCCCCTGTACTCATCACTCATTAGACCTATGATTGAGTACAATGCCCCATTCGGAATGTATCTGACCCGACACCTGCAGCAGCTGGAAAGGCCCCAAAAGTTCCTCACCAAGAGGATAAAGGGTCTCAAAAATATATCTTATGCTGCCCGACTGAAAGAACTCCAGCTCTATTCAGTCTCATACCGCTTGCTCAGAGGTGACCTGTGCCTGACATATAAGGCCATGTCAAACCCAGAGTTGATGAATATGCTTCACCTCAAAAAATCTAGATCCCTCAGAACCACAAGGGCAGGAGACTTAAACCTTGACACGGTTATTAATAGGACGTGCTGGAGTGACAGATTCATTACCCAGAGACTCCCTATGCTGTGGAACAAAATCCCGGTAAATGTGAGGCAGAGCACCTCGCTGGCCTTGTTCAAGAGGAATCTTGACCAATGGATGGGAGATCGCAGATATACCCCAGGGATTACTTCAGTGTCACTGCTTGACAGAGGCACAGCAAAATAATAGGCATAGTTTTATTCAAACTAATGGGGTGGCGAAAGCCACATATCTATGGGCAAGGCTTATAAATGCCCTTGGGCAGATAGCCTAGTATGAACCTATGAACCTATGAACCTATGAGAGAGCGTAGCCTCCAGTTTGGCTATATGGTTGCATCTCTCACATGTGTTGGAATTTGTTGGGAGGAGGAGAGGGTTGTCTGTATACATGAGGCAGTTGTAACATTGCCTCAAGATTCCCAGATTCACCAGCTGGACCAGAGAGAAGATCGACAACTGACCTTTGGACATGCTAGAATAATATTGGGAATTCTTTAATAATTGAAAACAAGGGCCAGTGGAGAGTGAGGGTGTAGTGCTTTTAATTTTTAGTGCTGACTTATATAATTGCTTTAGTGAGCAATGCCAGGTAACTTAAGTGCAATGTGTTACAGGTAACTTAAATGCAAAAATGACAAACAGCAACTTTCTTTCAAGTGAAACAAGGAAATAAGTACAGTAAGCAATGCAGATATCACTAGTGATCCACAGAAGCACTGAGAAGCCGCATATTAGGTGTAATTAGCATTCCAGGGAAATAACAAGCAAACAAACAACAAGCATATAAACAAAGCTAGATTCTGCAGGCCTTTTTCTAGTCTATGCTACAGCAAACAAGGTGTACCAATTTCAGTAAGATACAGTTAAAATATTCAGGCACTATAAACCTTTAACCAGAAATTCCCAGCTCAGAAGGGCAGAGTCCAGCCTCTTCTCCCACAAGAGTGCAGACCACGAATCTTCTTAATGTAAAATAACTGGCCTGAAGCCCAAGTGCTTTAACCAGAACTAATACACTTTAAGAATAACAGACACTGGGCTCTCAATCAGCAGTTCCCAACTTAGAAGGATGAAAGCTACCTGTCCTGCCACCACAGTGCATGCCACAAACCTTCCTAATGTAAAACAACTGGTCTGAAGCCCAAGTGCTTAATCCAAAAGACTTAGAATGATAGCTACACTTTAATCAAATTACTACCAAGCAGTAATAAATACAATTGAATACTTTAGAGAATGCCTGGATTAGTGGTCAAGTTACACAAACAAAGCTAGATCCAGCAGGCCCGAATCCAGTCTATGCCACAGCAAACAAGGCGCACCAACTTCAGTAAGAAGCAGTTCAGATATGCATGCACTATAAGCCTTTAACCAGAAATTCCCAGCTCAGAAGGGCAGAGTCCAGCCTCTCCTCCCACAAGAGTGCAGACCACGAACCCTCTTAATGTAAAATAACTGGCCTGAAAGCCCAAGTGCTTAAACCAGAATTAATATAAACCTCAGAATGAGTAACAATAAAATAGAGGATTATGACTGGGTCTCTGATCATAACCATCTTATGTGTTCAAGACTTGGAGTCAAAACTTCACCCAAAAAGTGAAGCTTTATCTGTTTCATGTACTACTAGTTACAAAAAAGTGTAGAAGCATAACATAATTTATCAGCTTTTAAAAGCAGTTAAACATGTATCACTGCCAAAAAGATAGAAGGAAGAATCAAAATGTCCATCTTAAAAGTTGGGGTGGTATAATAGTTAAGGTGTTAATCTCACAGACATAAGGTGCACGGTTTGATTCAGTCACCTTTGAAAGGGAAATTGGCTAGGTTTAAAATGGCCCACAAGGTCATCCAGCCTAGTACTTATCTATAAACATGTAAACCTATATGAATGCACAGCTTTAAAAGCCATTCGACATTTTACTCTGACACACTCTTTGTGTGGCACTGTAACTTATCGGGCAGCTTTTAAAGTTGCTTTGCCTTCTGCCACTGTTCTTTGCTGGACAACACTGTCTATTGATAATCCCCAGTATCAGACATGATCATAACACCGCTTAGGGTTGCTTAACAAGAGCTGGTTAGGCACCTTTAAGGTATAATAAGCTTGTCTTTTCCCATGTCTGGAATGTAATCCGAGTGTCCCATGTACTACAATTGGTAAATCAGTGGTGTTATTTTATGGGGAATGAGTATGGTTTCTTCTCCAGATGGGACAACCTGCACCTCTCATTTCATAACTTGTGCATCCTGATCAAAACTTTTGTTGCCCCCCACCAATGCATTTTTGAGGCAAATCTTGACTACTGAGCATCCTGTCATAAAGATAAAATTACAGCAAAGTCCAATTCAGGTTGCATCAAACTTGATTTTCTTAATATCAGAAGACTAAATACTAAATCCTCTTGCAATATGAAAACATCCATATCTGTGTTGTAACAGAGGCTTTGGTTCGGTATAAAGATAGCACTCACTTCTTTCCTGGGTTTAGAGCAAATAATCCATTTAGAAATCAGGAGAAATGTGGTGGCATCTCCATGTTTTATCTTGGCATAGTCTGTGCAACCCACAAAGCAAACTTACTGAATTCCAGTTTACCATAAACAAAACAAATTATTAATTTATGTCCTGCTGTAGGACACCTTCCATGACCTGGAATAAGTATAAGAGACTCTGAAATGCACATGCAAAAATACCAAAAGCAAAATATCATTTTATGAAGGATAGTTTAAGTTATCTCTCAATAAACTGGTACACCTACACCTCAAGAGCTGTATACACATAAGGATTCCTGCATGTAATAAATGGTAATTCCTTATAACAAATAGTAAAACACCCATTACAGACTGGACCATTCTAGAACTTGTCCTTTCAACTAAGCCGCCACCTGGACCATTCCTATAATGCCTCCATTTCTGATACGATATGATCACAAATCAGTGATCATCTAAACACCCCCATGGTGACCACTTCTGAATTTAAGGACTTCAGGCAAAGTAACCTACTCAGAGAATGGAATAAGCTCTCAGAATATGGAACCAAGGTCTGCAGAATACTAAAACTACATTTTGCAGGAATACTCTTAGCTCTCAAAATGTATTAACAATATTACTGTTTTACTCCCATTTACAAAAATGTATTGCTGGAGCAGTTTGCAGCACAACCCGACCTAATGGGAAATTCAAAAATAAACCACCTTTTGTCTACCAGTGTAAGTCCTATAACAAGTGAAAAAAAATTCCTGTAGCAAATATGACTCTACCCATATAAAGACTATCAAAAGTATCTGCAAAGAACTAAAGTCTACTACTATAAAGACAAAAT